>NW_018408703.1:157115-187668 GCF_002113885.1 Mizuhopecten yessoensis
TGAGTCTGGAGAAGAAGATTTTTGAAATATTGGATAATTTTCCCTTTGGGGCCCCGCCCTGGCCCCAGGGGTTGGGGTAGGAATCCCAATTTTACAATTTTGAAGCCTCATCTACCAAGGATGATTCTGACCAAGTTTGAAAAAAATCCATCCACTGGTTCTTGAGAAGAAGTTGAAAATGTAAAAGTTTACGCACGACGCACGACGGACGACGGACGACGACGGACGACGACGGACGAAAAGCGATTGATATAGGTCACTTGAGCAAAGCTCAGGTGACCTAAAAATGCAACCTTTCCCATAATGATGAACTAATAACGATGACAATAAATAAAACAAAACTAATTGTATAGACCCAACTGCCACTATGATAAGTAATAGCAAGAAACACAATACGGACAAGGATATATTACAATAAATACAACACAACCAATAAGCCGAAACCCCGTTCCCCATATTTTAACAAGAGGCCCATGGGCCTTAACGGTCACCTGATATATTTATACAGAGAGTTGATTTTGTTTTTAACATGAACAGAATTATTATTCAAAGTGACAAAAAAACAATAAAACCACCTTATTCAATATCTAGCATACAGATTTAAGACTAAAAAGTATTTGAAACTAGCACCTCTGATTCAAAACAAGGAAAATGAAGAAATTTTAGCACACTGACTTCTTTGGGCCCCACCCTACAGCCCTTGTGGGTAGGGCTGGCTCAAAATGTAATATTCAAAGTATCATTTGCCAGAGAAATTTTTTGAAATTTCAGTCAATTCAACCCTTTTTGGCCCCACCCATCAGCCCCGGGGGGTCAGTCAGGGCTGATATGTGCATACTATCAAACTGCTACCTAATACTGATAAAGCTAACCCTAATTGAATTACTTCCAATGGAAATTAAACAAATGTTGGTCCAAAAGCCCTTGGGGGTAGGGCTGGCTCAAAATGTTCATGGTATCAAACTGTCAACTCAAGGTTATAATTCCAATCAATTTATTAACATGTTATATTCAAAGTATCATTTTCCATTATAAATCATAATAAATTTATATTAAATTGACTAAATTATAAGGAAATGCCATTAACAATAACTTCAAGAACTACTGTCACACCCTGCACTGACATCGGTACATTTAAATCTGAAATCCTAGAAGCACCTATGTTCAAAGGAACTGTTAAACAAATTACCATTACCGCGGTCAAGAAGTGGGCGTCCGACAGTAAACTTAGCGAGGACACCGCCGCTGCCCTCCTTAATTTGCCAGTGAGGATCTTGCAAAAGCAAAACTGCCTATTGGACAGTCAAAACTTGTTTTAAAATGTGTTAACACTACGTTTGGCTCTACCGGGGAGGTAACCGGAACAGCCACGGTGCAGCCCGCAGACCAGCCCGCCCAGCCGCAGAGGGAGGACAACGGAACAGCCGAGTCCGGAGCAATGGCGGCGCCCAGGCAATCGACAGTCGGCAGTGTTCCAGGGGCACAGACGGAGGCACACATTGTCCAGCCGAGCAGCGCCATAGAGGCACAACAAGGTGGGTACTCTTGGCAAGACCCCCAGGTCTATTTGAAATCCTTGTCCCGCCCTCAGTCCGAGTCTCACCATCACGACATAGTAGATTTTGTGACAGTTGGGGGGTCCCATTTGGCGGAAAGGGTAGTGTCCAACGGGGAAGAATTTCAGTTAATTTGCAGGTCGGGACCTAATAAACCCAAGTTAGAATCCCTTACGCTGGCCCAATGGTCCACAGCTAATCTGGCCATACTCCATAGACTTGTCGGGGATGGTATTTTGCCCAGCGTCCAAATGTTTGACTACCTTGCTTATTCATCTAGGGTGTACAGACTGGTGTCTAGCTATGACATGGTGTCGATATTTCCCTATGACAGAGAGTACCGGCGTCTGCAACACCAGCACCAGTTTAGGTGGGGCACCGTTGTGGCCCATTTAATGGACGAATACCTCCGACTTAAAGCTAATGTGATCCCCGCCCACTCCCAAGCCCAGTCTAAAAGGAAATGATAGCGATAGGAATTGCATTTTGCATGGAGTAGCTAAGGGATTTGACATCATTGACCCCGACTCCTCACCTATAGGTGTTCATTTGGACAACCACCCATCAGCCGGACCCAACAGCGAACTGTATGTCAAGGTCACCTCTCAAATCGAGACCGAAATCATTAATGGTAATTACATAGAGGTTAGCACATACCCTCTTATTATAAGCCCCTTAGGCGTTATTCCCAAAAAGGAGTGTGGGGGGGGGGNCATTCATGATTGTAGTAGACCAGAGGGTTTATCGGTCAATGCGTATGCAAGGGACTTGGACAAACAAAAGTTTAGTTCGGTTGATACTGTGCCACGATTGGTTAGTCAAGGGTATTTTATGGCCAAATTAGATTTAAGAAGTGCCTATTGTGTGGTAAAAATTAGTCCACACAGCCAAAAAGTTACTGGGTTGAAATGGGAATTCAAAGATGGGGTTAAGTATTTTTATGACTCCAAACTCTCATTTGGTTCGAAATTATCACCTTATATTTTTCATCGCTTATCCCAAGTTGTCTGGAAAAAATTCCATCAAAAGGCCTAAACGCAACTGGAGGGTCATATTTACAATTTTAGTAGGACATATAGATTTTGTCTTGTGTTAGCTTGCATATGCGGCTGTAGCACTATATCTACAATTTCAGTAAATCAATCTGTTCACTACAAAGTGTGCACAATTTTTTAACTGCAGGTCTAAGAGCGGTTGCAGGGTCATATATTAAGTCAGCCTTTCGTATTATACCCATGTATCCTAAGGACTATGACTTGTTGGGTATGAAAATAAATTTTAAGTTCTATTATAACAAGTGTTTACCAATGAGTTGTACAGTTTTATGTCAATTTTTGAAAGAATCATATTAGCATTGCGATCGTTGATGGATGGAAAAAAACATTTCCCGTAGCTGACGGTCCAGATTGTTGGTCAAACTGAAGGCCAAAACTTGTTGATCTTGAAATAGACAATCGAAGCAATAGACCTTTCCGACGCGTACATTAATTGACCAATCACAAAGCCGGAAATAATTATCACCGAGACAGTGTATATACGTCCGCCATATTGTCACACAAACAAATATTACGGTGTGGGACAATAGCTAGAAAGTCGACATCAAGATGGTTATTCAATGTGCGTGGGGCGAGTTTAATACAGACGAAAGATATCCAGAAAGACTAGACGGAGGACGGTTTATCCTATTTCCCAAACCAAAAACAAATCTCGATAAATGTAAGAGATGGATTAAAGCGTGCGGCAGACCTCACAAGCAGTTGAATATAGAACAGATAAACAAACACAAAGCGGTCTGTTCAAAGGTATGTACCGAATTATATCCATGTTAACTGTGGAAACGTACACCGGTCGATCTCTACCAAGTGCAGTAAATAGATAAATTACACTTTATTAGTTTATTGTTACTGTACCCTGATTTAAATATATATTTGTCGACTTACTATCAGAATCTTATATGTCTGAGGTGCAAACTGTCTACTAAAACGGACAGTAATACATCTCTGCTAAGTTTTAAATTGATGAATCTTTACCAGTTAATCTTATGCATTTTTTGTATATTGTAGCATTTTGTTGGGGAAAATGGACCAACTGCCAGCTACCCAGACCCTATACAAGCAGACGGCTCCACCAGCACTCAAGCCAGGTCAATGCCAAAGACAAGAGAAACAACTCCATGGCTGAAAAGGAGAAAGGGAAAAACTCCTCTTGATGAGAACACAATGATGTAAGAAAAAAACGAATTAAAAGATTTCCACACTCATTTACAAATATATATTTATATATATATTCGAAATGGGATATTTCTTTATTGGAATGTCACATTTCATGTCATATATATACAATACATAGTACTAATCATTTGGAAAAAAAGAAAGATCAACAATATATACTATGTTAATTTCACTACATCTTGCAAAAGTTAACTCTTTCACTAAGAAATTTTTTGTAGCTATATCAAACAGTATACTGATGTTTAATCATGACCCACTTAGTGGCACTTATACTTTTTCTTTGACCAGGCCAAATGACAGATTAACTGACAAATTATATAAATATGTATAGACAGGCCAAAATCAGGATTGAATCGGTCAATATGACCTGCTTAGTGCTGTCTGTTATTCAAAACCCTGCATACTTCAAAATAAAACTAAAACTATATACATTGAGGATTTAAAATCAATCAATCTTCCAATTTCAATACAAATGTTGCACCTGTAAACACCACAGAAGTTACCAGTACATTTTGTGACCAGGCCACACAGACAGATACAGATTATCAATGTTAGTTTATCACTTTTGCTGAAAAAAATGGTAGTCCATAGTCCCTATAGAAGATTGCCAACTTCTCGAGCATTGACTGCATAAATGTGATGTCGGGAAGTATTCTCGCCACATGAATGTTCTTTTGTGTGAAGACCACAAATTCACAGAACTTACAGTCAGTAATCATGAGCTGTCCCTGTATTTGTGCATAGTAGGTGTGTGCTTTTTCAGGTTAATAGCATTACCCTCCATCTCCAGACAAAATCTTGTGACATTCTTGTATGCCTCGCTGATAGTCAAGTTCCTGGCTGAATAAGGACACTTGACCTCTATTATTCCGCTTTCTCCATCAATACACACTTTGCCATCAGGAGAAGCACCCAAGAAAGTAAATCCCTTGTTGATTACAAATCCACACTGGTGTAAAATGGTGTGATGGCAATTGTTCCAAGTACTTTCCTTTGCCAAACTTCTCATTCCTGTTGCCGTAATCTAGTGGCGATTGTTTGTTTGTTTGTTTATGTTTAACGGCCCATCGACGGCTGTGGTCATTTAGGGCCATGGTGATTTATTTATTCACTTTACTTTTTTAACAAACATGTGAATAGCGAAGATAAAATCAGATAAAATGGTTCATTTTAAAAGTATTCGCATTGTATGTGTAGATAATTAAAAATAATAAAAGGGGGTTAAAATAATAAAAGAGATAACGAATAGATGATATGGAATATGCGATATATATATAACGTCAAAAAGGATAAGGTGGGTTAAAAGACATCAGAGTCTATAAAATAGACCGATGTCTTTCAAATAGTTAAATAATGCCTTCGAATCCACGGAACTGAAAAGTGTTTTCATATCCGGGACTCGGAAGTAGTTATCACGAATGTGTTTAAAATCGGAACATTCTATTAAAAAATGCTCCACTGTAAATGGAGTGTCACATGCGTGGCATGAGGGTATATCTTCTCGTTTTAAAAGGTACGAATGTAGTGGCGAAGCGAAGATCATTTTCGGGTTAAAAACATCGGTTAAAAAACTATCTGTTGGCTTGGCCTT
Source organism: Mizuhopecten yessoensis (assembly GCF_002113885.1). Taxonomy (NCBI): domain Eukaryota; kingdom Metazoa; phylum Mollusca; class Bivalvia; order Pectinida; family Pectinidae; genus Mizuhopecten; species Mizuhopecten yessoensis. Next base: position 162,494 of record NW_018408703.1, read on the forward strand.
CCTCGTTAGAACTTTGCCAAAGTTGGATGCTGTTAACCTGGTCTTTTTCTCCTCAACCCACACTCCTGACTTAGATTGTTCCCCAGTTTCAAGCTCAATATTCTCTATCACACTTTGGTCCATATGCACATTTAATTGAATATAATCAGGAGGCAAGGTCACTGGTGCTGCTTCATGTACAGATGTGTTGCCACAGCCCTGCGACGTGGACTCCTCTGCTGTCATCTTCAAATTCCGGGTCTGCAAAGATAAAATTTAGATACTGTATTTATTTGTAAAATAGATCTGATGATAATTGTAGCTTAATCTTGTATTTTGTGTTTTTTCAGGGGTGTCACCTATGGATATGCTTTCACTATCAGCAGAATTGCATCAACTGCGGTCAACTGTAGAAATGTAGGAAAAAAACCATCAGCGAGCTGAACAACAAGCAGCAGTCCATAACACCATTTGGAGTGAAGAAAGTACTGGCAAAAGAGGATCAAGTGAAGGGTCTGTTCAAGTATTACACTTGGTAACCTACTTGCGCTTTATAGCTCTATTGAATTTTCTGGTACCTCCAGGGTCCTGTGTCAGATATGAGAAAGGTCGTGTGGACATTAAAACTTTGTCAAATGAGGATTGTCTATTCCTCACCGTATGCCGTCATGACTTTGGATTGAAAGACATTCGCATGAGGTTTGGACTTACATTGCAGTCAACTGGAGTTGTATTCAACACATGGATATACAATATACACTTTAAATTGGGGCAACTCTCAATATGGCCACACAGGGACACCATAATTGAAAATATGCCAACATAATATAGAAGAGATTTCCCAATATCTCTCATAATTATTGATGGCACTGAGTTAAAAACACAAACACCATGTGCTCTAGGTCTTCAAAGTCAACTCTACAGCGACTACAAGTCGAGAACTACACTCAAGTGCCTTATTGGTTGTGACCCCAGTGGATCAGTGATATTTGTTTCCTGGTTGCATTCTGGCTCCATCTCTGACAAGACAATCACAGAGGAAAGTGGCTTCTATGAAACATCAAAAACTCTTAAAAGTCAGGGATACTTGAACGATGACGATGCTGTTATGGCCGATAAAGGGTTCACTATTGGTGAGGAACTTGGTCAGCTGGGATTGAATCTTAATATACCCCCTTCGCAAAATCAGGAAGCCAGATGTTAAAAGAACCCAGAAAATTGCCAAACATAGGGTTCACATTGAACGAGTAATATCCAAAATTGAAAGTTTCCGGATCGTGTCCCATACTGTACCAATGACAATGTTCTCACAAAACAACAAAATTTGGTCTGTCTGTTGTCTGCTGACTCTCTTCCAGGATTTATTTAACAAGGATAAATAAGATGTGACTGTCTTAAAAATGCATATATAAGAACCTTTATGCTGGGTGAACAATGCTTATATTGTACATTTACCTGATAAGAAAGGATAGATCCACACTGTACTTCTCCAAATTCTGTGGTAGTCTTTGGTGCATCTGCAGTCAGTATGTAACAGTGGTGTTCCCTTTAAACTGGTTGAAGTCTGTGGCAGTGATCTTCGGTAACCTGAATTAAAACAGAATGATTGTACAATTAGATATTCGCAACTTAAGAGAAAATATGACTGACATATATGTTTGAATCAAATTTGTATTAAAGTTTGACTTATATAGGGTCAAAATAAACTTGATATGATAGTATAAAAATAGTTTTAATTTTATAATAGATGCAAGTCTAGTTGTGTACATTCATGTAAAATGAGAATGACTGGCATGAATAATATCATGATCAACATTTTAATATGTCATGCAGGCATGCACACAACTTCTTTTGTGCATATCGCAAACACTTGTTATACTGCCAAAATGGAATTATCAGCCAAATATTTGCGATATAAAGTGATTTGACAAAACATTGAAAGAGACGTACCAAACAAATATTTTGAAAAAAAAGAGACCCTGAAACAGATTGTTTGAAAGCGATATGGCATAAGTTTGATCAATTACCGATAGTTTTGGTCTAGCTGGCAAATAATGGGCTTTCTTTTCCGACTCTCTGCTGGCTTGGACACAATCACATGGTTGATAAGGACAGGTTTTATTTTGGCTAGGAATATGCCATTGCTGTGGTATGCTTGTGTCAGGGACATGAGTAAAGTTGTGTAACTTAAATCCTTGTAACGACTTGAGTAGGCCCACAATGTGAGAGCAGTGGCCATCTAAACTGTAAAAAAAAGAAACATTTAAATGAGTAGACACCTGCAAAGGTCAACATGGAAAAAACAAGTGGTGGAACCAGGGGTAAGGTTTTAACCAAAAAAAATACTTATTTAAAAAAAAAGATATTTTATTTGGAATATTTCAGTTAAAAAGCAAAACAAACTGATTTGTTACTCAACTTTTCTAGTCTACTTAACAATGACAGTAATAGAAAAAAATACTGTTATTGAATCAAGGGGGTATATTTAACTACACACACTTGCGGCTATGACGTAAACCCAATGGGAATTATGCCCCACCCCAGGTGCACCCACACCTACACTGATGTATGGTTCATATTTAAAGGCCTAGGGTAGAGCTACTTTGCATGGTCTCCTGTACTCAATTTACCTGCCAACATATCAGTATTGGGCCGGGACACCCGACATATTGTTACACAGTATACATGTGAATTAAACCCATCTACCTGATAAGACTGTAAGCCAACCCGAAGCCCGCGATCAGTCATCATTATCGGTAACCTGATACAGTTGACATGACTGCCGTGTGTGATTGACAGGTAAGTGTTGATTAGGGTATCACTCTTATGGAACGTCATACCTAAACAGAAATTTATGGTACACGCCTTTCGTGTTATTTGTACGTGTGTCTACCGTGGCCGGCCGAATCTCGTTAAAGTGATGGTGGTCGGGAGGAGGTCTACATATCGACAAATCTACTAAATTTCTCGTTTTGGTTCGGTTATTTTGTTTGGTAATGTCTGCTTGGCTTTTGTAAAATAAAATATGTACTTACCCAACTTTACTTGAACAGAAGGACTGGGATTTTTTCATTGATCTCCAGCATCTCGCGTCCAATATTACGGTGTTCTCAGTCAACCTGGTTTTAATCTCATGTATGTATCCATGTGTGAAGTAGTTCAACCCTTTCTGCAACGCTCTCTTCGACAAATTTGATGAAATCGCGGCCAGCGAGTCTGAAACGATGCTACTTTCCGCCACCTTGGATGAAAGAGTGTGGGACTTTGATACGGTATCTAAGTGGGCGGGGCTTACCGGCTGTTCTCGGAAAGGTCTATTGGCCGACTCGCCCCCTTGGTTTACAGGGTTGATTTGTCTTATGCATGGCACGACTGGTTCGTCCGTTGTCAGTATTATGTAACCGGGTGGGGCGTCCTGCTGGGTGTCTTCGGCAGTATGTTTTATTGAGGTGGCACTATAAAGTCGGCATCAGTTCCGCGCTATCACAAGGAGACAAACACGAGCATATCGCAGCCTCCCAAAATACACACACAATACACTACACGCATGCATCTTGCACACAGGGGAGGCCGTCCTTAAATGACCTTAGCTGTTAATAGGACGTTAAACAAAATCAAACAAACAAACAAACAAACAAAGGAGGGCGGTAGGTCAACCGGAGCAACCAGTGTCGGGGTCGGCTCAGTCACAGCCAGTACAGAATGAACAGCTAGCAGCTGGGAATCAACAGATGCCACCTATACAGATTGAACAGCCAGTACGGGAAGTGTCAGAATCTCAACTAGGTATGTCAATACCAACCCCAATAACAAGTGTTCATGACAAATGGTGGATGGTGGATTTGTTTGTTTGTTTGTTTATGTTTACCGGCCCATCGACGGCTGTGGTCATTTAGGGCCATGGTGATTTATTTATTTATTTTACTTTTTTAACAAACATGTGAATAGCGAAGATAAAATCAGATAAAATGGTTCATTTTAAAAGTATTCGCATTGTATGTGTAGATAATAAAAAATAATAAAAGGGGGTTAAAATAATAAAAGAGATAACGAATAGATGATATGGAATGGTGGATAAATTGAGCTTGCACTCTTGTAAAAATCTGACCATGCCCACAGAATATCTTTGGTTGATGGGGAGTTGGTAAACCCAAAACACAATCCCCGAAAAATTATGATATCGGTAAATGGACAGATGCATTTATCATATACATAAGTATCTACACATCTGTTCATCCTGAGCAACTGCATCTGCTGCTGAAATACATACAGATCGTTCGCCTTGGGGCACAAAGATGTGGTGGTACAGACTGGTTGAAATATGATGAGCAATACAGGCTGAGAAAGTCACATAGTTCCACCATAAAAATAGTTCCCAAAAAAGGATGGGAAGTGGCGGCTAATAAGACATCTTTCATGGCCATTAGGGAATAGTGTAAATAGTAATGCGAGTAATAAAGCAACACAACGTCACCAGTATTCCTCTCACAAGCACAGCGAGTGTAAACAGTTCCGACAAATGGATATCAAAGAGAGGAAAGACATTCTCAGGGAGAACAGAATGTGCTTTAAGTGCTGTGAGGGTTCACACAACGCAAGAGAGTGTAAGGCTGACATCAGGTGCAAGGAATGCGGAGTATCTAATCACCCAACATGTATGCATATAGCAAGTTCTCAATGTGCCAGACAATTCCACAGGAAATCGGTTAGAGGTCACAGGAAGGCAAATAGTGAGGAGAAATCGCACATACACACAGCTAGTAGTGACAAGATATCAGAACCTGGCACACGCCAAGGCGGGGAGCGGTACAACGTCAAATATACAGCTATTAGTGATCAGAACTTCTCGACGCCTTGAACGCCAGTGGTGAAGTTATTAAGTACACATTGTCATCATGTTCCGGTAGCTTTAAGACGTATGGACGACGAGCTCTAGGATACACCGTATAGTCTATAGACAGCACGTACAGTAGACAGCTACCTGCATTGATAGAATGTCCTGATATACCCGACGACCGGTCAGAGATTGCTACCCCAGAAGTCATACAAAACAGACTATTTGAAGGACGTGCCCATTTCACAATACAAACCAGACTGTAACATAGGCCTTTTGTTAGGAAGAGACATACCAGACGTTCACCAGGTTCAAGAACAGATCACAGGACCAAGGAACTCGCCCTTCGGTCAGAGACTAGGATTGGGCTGGGTTATAGTTGGCGATGTTTGCCTAGGGAAAGTCCACAAACCCTCAGCAATAGAAATCAACTCTCGCAAAACCAGCATACTTCAGGACGGTCGAGGAACTATCTTCGAACCATGTCACAACAGACGAAATGAAAAGGAGGATATTACATTAGGCTTTACAGTTATGAGAGAAAGAAACAATTTGTATATATGGACATAACCTTGCACACATGTAACGGCTCAAAGGCTTCACTCTGTTTGAAAAAGAATGTCTCTGTGCCTGTACCAGCATCCAGAATTTCTTTCCATCTTTTGTTTAGGCCATTATACTTGTTGAGTGCCTGTGTGGGGTTATATTGCATTTTAGAGCTGCATTTAATTCTTTGCAAATCTTCTGCCACAGATTGGTATGATTCCTAACCTTCATCAATGAATCTTGTTTCTCATGCCTCAAGCTTACAAGCATGTCCTCTTCATTACTTTGCCACTTATGATGCACACTACTCCCACTAGGACCGGGTTCCTCAATGAGCGAAGAGGACACTGAGTTAGAGTCTGAAGAAGACTCGGATGGGGTGCATGGTCTTGAAGCTGAGTGATTGGCATCGTGACCTTTAATTCTTTTCTGTTTTGTATCAAACTTTTGATTATCATGCTTTCCACAGCAGGATCTGAAATTTTTATCAAGTCGTGGTTACAGGTTAAGAACACATATTGACATCTACAGCAAATTACAGATTTTTTTTTCGCATTTGACCCGAGAAACAACACAGAGCCTATAAGGTGACACATATTGCTCATTTGGTAATATCCATATGCTTCATCTTTAGGTAAAGAATAATTTAAAATTTAAACTATAAACAAATTTTCCTATGATAAGGTATTTGTTTAAAGTCTATATTTCCTAGGAATGGCACTATATGAAGCCAATTTATTATTAGCCACAACTTGCTAACCTGTTGATTTTGCCATAACCAAATTAGCCACATCATCTGAGACTTCCAGCTCAGTATCTGAGCTATCTTCTGTCTTGATGTTCAGAACCTTCATTCTATTATAAGAAAAAAGGTGTGCGAGAAAAACAATTAAGGAATTGCAAGTATGATTGGCAAGGACAATATTTTTTTTGATCTCTGAACTATTCCTATTCACAATGATGACAAAAAACCAGATAAAGATATCTTTTGTTGCACACGGATCACAGTATGTTCCCCTTATTTCTCGAGTTATATGTAGTTCATTCCCTGCAGGTAGGGCGTAAGAATTGTACCTGCTGCCCCCAATTGCATGATCGTAAGAGGCGACTAAATTTGGGACCTTATCTCTTCTCTCCTGTGAAGGTGCGGGCCAAAAATTATGAAAACACATGATTTTTAGAAAATTCTCAGGATGGGAGGGTTACTTGAAGCCCAAAAAACCTCTGAATCCACCACTCTATCCACAGACAAGCTTGGTCAAGAGCTCAGTCAAGAGATCATATCGTTTCCTAAGCGTAAAGGTGTGGGTAGTAGGGAGGTAGTTACCGTAGAATCGCCACCCAGCTCAGAAACAGGAAGATGAAAATACGGAGGATGAAATAAAAAGGGTTTTAGTAAAGAGAAGGTTAAGACAGTCTGCTGTACATTTTACCCCTAAAACTATGAGAGTTAAGTCGGAAGGAAAGGGAGAGGATGTTAAACCTAAGATTAAACAGGAAGTTATCAGTCCTATTCTCCGGAAGAATGACTATAGGACTGGGAGGGAGAAGTCAGAACAGTATGAGGGGGATACTGAAGATAATGAATCAGAGTGGTGTAGACATAACAATAGGAGACCGATCAGACGTAAGGTGTCGGGGGCAGCACCTGCCTCACGCACGATCCCACAAACTTTAGTCACTAATGATAAATCAAATCAAAATGTGTTGGGATCGAGGGTGCATAGAAAAGAAAAATATCCATTTATATGTCTGATGGCTTAGTGGAACGTTTTAACCGTACTTTAAAACAAATGCTTTCAATATATGTTGATCAAGATAGGTCTAACTGGGATGAGCAGTTACCATACTTACTGATGGCCTATAGAGCTACTGAACACAAAAGTACTAAGTGCAGCCCTAATCTGATGATGCTAGGCAGGGAGGTCTATTGTCCACTTGACTTAATGGTAGGAAATCCACCGGGAACTACACCCACGTGCCCCGTCGAATATGTGGAATGGCTACAAGATAGTATGCAAAAGAATTTCCAATTTGCAAACCAGCAATTAAACATGGCTGCTAAATCCCAGAAAATGTATCATGACGGTCATTTACGGGGGAGAGAATATAAGACAGGCATGTGGGTGTGGCGGTGGTATCCTCCCAAAGTCAATCAGAAGCTAGGGTTAGGATGGACAGGACCATATCTAGTTGTTGGGGTAATCAGTCCACTAACCTGCAAAATACAAAGAGATAGTGAGGCAAAATCTATTAATGTTCACATCGATCATCTCAAAGCATATGAGGGAAACAATCCTCCACTAAATTGGCTAAACTTAGACAACTCGGGTACAACCTCTCCAGAGGTGGTATCCTCTGATGAGGAAAATTTGGAAGAGCCAAATAAAACAAGTCAAACTGTAAATGAAAAAGTAAAAACTAGGAGAGGAAGGGTTATTAAACCTAGGATTATATTTTCTCCATAGTTACAATAGGATATAAAAAGGTAGTTGTGCACTGCAAATAATGCCAGGTTGGGGTAATAAAACCTCATTCATGACCTGTACCAGGTTGACCAGAGGTTTTATAAACTGTGTGTTAAGTAGAGTAGAAACATTGTAGCTACTGATAGAAATAAAATATAGGGTAGATTGTCTGTCATGTACCTAGTAGTCAGTGACTAGTCTAAGGGAGATAACTCACATTTATTCCTGAAGGTTAAAAACAGGAGATAGGCAGATAGCTTGGTATGGTATGCATAGATGTTAGATAAATCACATGAAAGGGCTATATTATTTAGGATGCTATTCTTTTGTTGTTGTTTTTTTAATAGAAAGAGAAAATTATCCAACCAGATGGAGATCACCATTGACACGGACCTCGGGGAACTGTACCAGTTCCAGGAGGTCCATGTCAGAGAAGTGTTTCCCAGAACCGGAATGGTGTGCCAGGTACCAGCATGTGACGGAACCAAGTACACCAAACTTGGAAAATACCTAGACCATTGGTCTAGGTATCATCGGCCAACAGTCCAGCTGTACCAGTGCGAGAGATGCAGAAAAAAATTCTCGAACAAGTTAAAAGCCAGGAAACATGGCTCACAACACCAGCCCAAGGCAGAGGTTTGTACCTTGGTACAAACTAATAGAGAATATAGGAATCCTGGGGACATCCTTCCTCCCCGTTGCGCCTCCCTGATAGAAAGGGAAGAGCCCAAGGAAGAGAAAAAGAAAACCGCACAAGAGAAGAGAAAGATTTCACCACCGCAGCCAAGGCCAGAACATGACCTTGAAGAATTAGAGACTTATTCAGTGACTAAACCAATTTGGACATGAACCTAAAAGTGATTGTGTTAAGCTTTATGCAAATTCAGTTGGATTGTTATTTCGTGGACATTTGTGTGAAAAGTGAACTTTATAAAACTCTGCCTTTCGGATTTAAATTTTTGAACTTTGACAATTTATTTTATGTACTTTCTTTCAGGAGATTTTGTAACCATTTGGTGCTTCCATTTTTTTTTTATATTGCAGTTTTGATACTTTTGCATATTTTGATACTATTCCAGTTTTGATACTATTGCATATTTTGATACTATTCCATTTTTATTCTATTCCATTTTGATACTATTCCAGTTTTTGATACTATTCCAGTTTTTGATACTATTCCATTTTACAGGTTATGTTGATACTAGTCTATATTGTTATGGGTATTACATTTTGTAATACTATTCCATATTGTTAAATATAGTGAAGGTTAAAACATAATACTGTGTGAAGTTGTTAGGGTGGTGCTCAGGTCCAAGTTATTTGTGAAGGTTGTCACATGTTGCCATAATAGTTTGATATAAGCCTTGGTTAATGAGTTGTCAAATATTTCAATGAATTTTATGTAGTAATTACATGTAGATACTTGTACTTCCATTAGGGATTTTTAGTTGTTAACATTAGTTAAAGTTGTTAGTACTAGATAAAAGCTGTTTAATTAGAGTTTTGATTTAAATACTCTTAGTCACTTAACAGTTTTATTGTGAAACTTGGTTGTTTTATGTCTCAGGAAAGTGCTAATGCTCTTGATTAGCTTATCCATAAAAAGGTATTATTCACATAAGGATGTTGTGATTTAGTTTATTACTATTGTTTTTTTTATATGTATAGATTTGATGTTATAAATTTGTAGTTATAAAGTTCAATTTAAATTTAGTGTTATGATTCTTATATGGATAGTGATATACAAGGAGGTCAGTATTTGCCTGCTCCAAGTATGTACTAGCTTTGGTTAAGGCTACTTTGTAGGTTTGGTTTAACATATTTGATTTGTTTGTCTGATTGTTATGACATAGAATTAGAACTTATTGTTGTTTAGTTATTTTACTGTTGTTATTTCAGTTGCTCGTTCAGCATAACAAGTTGATATACAATTAATTGAATTGCTTATTTCATATAAGGGTTTGAATGTATTACATGCTATGTCTTGAACTCAGGTTTTGACAAAATTTTCTACATAGGCTAGATCCCCATTCCTAGTAGCCCCAGGGTGATAAGACATGTTAGCCATTATAGACAAAGTGTTATTTTAGATAAAATATTACTTTGATCTTAAGGGGGGAGGAGTGTGAGAAAATGGGTCATAAGCCTATTACTGCTTTATATATTTACTGTTGTCTTAGTGTATTCCCCTAATACCATTCTATAAGTAACCTAACGGGTACGGTAGGGCTATTCGTTCGGCGTATGCTTCCCGTCGAGTAGCAGCTATCGCCGGTGCAGTCTGTTTGTTTACATGGGTGTAAGCTTTCGAGACGACCGGATTTTTGGTGAGTCGCCGGAAGACGTTCCGACCTCACTTCGCATATGCCGTAGATTTGGCCAATCAGAATGGGTGTGCGGATACAGGTTACATAGGACCGAAGGCTGGGGTATAAAAGGGGATGCACGGGTCAATTCGGGGACTTGCGTGGCCGGAAATCCTGCTATAACAGGAGAGGAAAACCTCTCCACTCAGGCGCTGAAACCAGTGCTACCACGTTAGGGACGTTAAGGCTGGTTAGTTAAACGTATATCGGTGTTCTGGGACGGGTTGGTTTTCAACAACATAATTACTTATATGCCTTATTTTACCCCGTGGGGGCTGATACATATAGTTATATGTAGTTTTACTAAACATACGTTCTCTTCTACACACTGTAGGTTTTGTTCCAGAGCTACCACGTTAGGGAACGTTAAGACTGGCTAGTTGAACGTATGTGTTTCGGGAGGGGTTGGTTTTTACCGTCGTAATTACCTATAGGCCTTATTTTACCCCGTGGGGCTTATATCTATAGGTTTACTTAATTAACATACATTCTTTTCTACACACTGTAGGTTTGTTCTGTCTTGTATTATATGGTACTGTTATTAATGTGCGTACTGTTTCCCGTGTTTTTAACGGCTACCTTAGCCGTGTGATATGCAATAAATGTTAGTTAACTTTGAAACAAGGTGTTGATTGATTTATAACTCGGATAGTCCTCCACATCTGACGGACCTTTGTCTGACTGTACAGACGGACACTAAAAAGGGACGTTCTTGGGGATTGCCGCCGGCCAGCTTGTCGGTAGACTTGGGGAAAACATTAATAACTATACGATCACTTTCATCTACCGACGCTGGACAGGCTCTCCCCACGGACGTCCTATTACAATATCATGAATATGTATGTACCGGACGAGTGATAATTTTAATGAAATAGCACAACATTATGTATCTACATATGGCAAAAGAATAAAAGAAATTCAATTTTAACCCCATCCCACAAGTCCCGGTTCCTACGGACAAGAAAATGTAAAACTTGGAGAGGATCATCGACTTTCATTTGATGTACGAACTTGCTATTGTTCCGAAATGACCCGATTGATAACTATTTTTTTACCGAATCGACCCAATCGATGTGTCGCAACCACTTCGTCCAACATTCATATTGTCAACTTCTGACAGTGGCATCGAAATATCATAAGAAAATAAGATATTTACAAGTGTCTAAACAATTCACTCCACCGAAGTTAGAGTTACTAAATGGTGTCGGGTTTGTTTAGCCCCTAATCCAAGGTGTTTCGCCCCAATTGTTAGATCAGCTTGGTGTAGGTCATCATGGTCAAAATGTTTTCAATATCTTGTATCTTTGCCACCTCTTGAGAAAAATAAAATGAAGGATAAACTTGGCTATTGAGAATAAAGACAAACTTACTGGTTCTGATTAATACTCGCTCACACAGGTACATGTAAACAATTTTAGCTCACGTGAGCTTATGCGATACCGCGGCGTCCGTCGTCTGTTCGTTAACAATTTCTTCGAACGACTTCTTCTTAACTACTGATTGGAATTTGACTAAATTTCACTGGAAGCATCCCTAGGTGGTGGGGATTCAAAATTGTACAAATGGTGGAGCTGACCCCTCAGGGGGCTGAGGGGCGGGGCCAAAAGGGGGTAATTTGGCTATATTGCTTTAAACAACTTCTGTATAACTGTCATGGATATCGACCATATTTGGTCGGAAGCATTCATGAGAGGTAGGGATTCAAAATTGTACAAATTTTGTTGCTGACACCCCGGGCTAAGGGGTGGGGCCAAAACAAGTTTATTACTTGGAAATGGTTGAGATCCCTACCGTGTAACCATATATACAATTGCTGAGTATAAAGAGAAGAATGCACAGTTGCTTCCAGGATGGCCCTAGGGTCTGGCCCCACCCTTTGAGACATAGTCCCTTGGTCATAAATTTGAAACGGTTGAGATCCCCACCCCAAAACTATAAATACAGTTGTTGGGCATAAAGAGACTATTGCAGTCATGATATTAGAATGGGTCCCAAGGTCTGCCCAACCTTTGCAGACTTAACCCCTGTGTCATAACTTTGAAACGGGTGAGATCCCCACCCAAATCTATAAATACAAATCCTGGGCAAAAAGAAACGAATGCAGTCATGATATCATAATTAATCCTGGGGTCTGGCCACAACCTATGGACCTTGTTTGAGTCAAAGCTTGTAAACAGTGGAGATTCCCACCCCATAACCATACATAAAATTGCTGGGCATGAAAAAATTAATACAGATATGCTACACGGATTGGCCTTGGGTTCTGGCATATTTCCTTGGATCTCATTTGGAGAATATTTTGCCATGATTAGTTAGATATCCAGGTTAGCGATACAGGCCCTCAAACAGTGGGCTGACAAACACTCCCTCACATAAAACAATTCACTGTTTTATTTTAACATTTTCCACAAACTCAAACATTATGTTCCTTATCCTGACAATGATTTCTGTATAGACTGTCAGTCCCAATTTTTCCTACGATGGTGGTGGCTGAGGATATTCCTACTGTATGCGTGTTTATTGTCACAATGGTTGCATAAAGTGAGAGTACATGTACATAAATATGTATTGCTTAAAATGGTAACGTCTCAAACGTCTACTTGTACTTGATGATTTTCAGTTCATCTGCCCGAAGAGCTTCTTGTTGTTTTACCTTTATGTCCGACCCAGAGAGTGCCGTCATCATGTGATCTTCAACATGACAAAGAGATCCATTTTAAGTATACTATTTGGTTTAGTTCCATTTTGCTGTATCACAATGCATGATAATAAGAGGCGACCGATGAAGCCCCCTGCAGACTCGGTGGTTTGTTTACTTCCTTTTCCAACTACTTTCTGTTCAGTTGTCTCTCTAGGCACACACCCTCATATGACACGACTGTTGCGAGGACGACAAACACAAAAACAATATAATGGAGATATTACAACCTATAAAGAATGGTAAGTTAATAGTTTAGTCACCCCTGGGGGAACCCCAGCGGGGACTATTAATCCCTGTTTGAGTCCCAGATAGATATTCACATATGTTGCCAATCGCACTGAACAGCTTTCATGTGTTTGCTTCTGTCGGAATTTACCAGGCGCTAATTACAAGCTCTTGGATAAATCGGATATAGAATGTCCTTTAAACAGGAATAACATACAACCTGAAGGCGTTCCAAACTTCACACGGGAATAACTTATAACCTAAAGATGTTCTGAGACTGAAGCGGGCACCGTTGAGGTTTCCGAGGAGGTACAATGTTATATTATGGATTGCTGTTGATTCATTGAAATATTTTATGTCGGACCAATGACTACTGTAAATATTCGCGTATGGAGTGCACTTTTTTGTACCTGCTGCACCTACCCATAGCATGCTCGTGAGAGGCGACTGAATTTTGGATCTTATCTTTTATCTTCTTTCTAAACAGCTTTCTTCTTCCAAATGTCTCCCTTGACAATGCCTCGCTTTTTGCCTTTAGTTGAGCGTTCGCCTATCGGAGGCACGTCATCAAGCTCCAAGTCTGCAATCAATACATTAAGCGAACGCATATAAAGTCAACGATGCAATCGTCATTACATGATTAAATAAATATATAAAGTCATTAAGGGCTATTCCTGAAATAACAGTATGGCGGTGGTGGGAGGCACTTCTTTCCAACCCCCTCAGCCCATAATTATATTTTCCCCATGGACTACAACCCCACCACTATATATGTAATCATTATAGGTGCTTCCCGCCTTTCATGAACATATTTTTCTGTGATGGTCCTATAGATACATACAAATGTATAGTATTTTTTATTTTATTTTTTCAGTTTTGACAGAAAAATAATTGTCAACATTTAAACGACCACTGCGAAAATGTGTACCACCAATCATATATAAAGGATTTCTTTAATTGATTTATCACTGTATCTGGCCACATCTCCACTGTCGAATGCTGTTGGTAACCTGTAGAACGACCTATGGATTTCAATGTCATGCCCCATAAATCCAGCAATATTTTCCTAGTCATTTTTTGTCAGGTTCATAACCGGACTTGCGATTGCGACATGCTTGTGAAGCTGGTAATGGTAAGGTTTTCAGGTACCGACAGTTTGGCTTCCCTACCAAAACGTCTAAGGCTGTGTGCACTTCTTCTTGGATTCAGAGAGTCAAATGAAGACTTTGGAAAAACGTACCTGTGATCTGGATGCACGCTAGCTGCATCTCTGTATTTCATAAGACACTCTGCTTGATCAGTAGCATGCTGTAATAGAGGGCTATCAAGTTTGTTCAAATAAATGACCTTGACATATATTCAAGGTCACAGGGGTCAAATATTTTTGATGATTATTCCAAGTTTGGTTTGCCTATCAGCTGTACCTTTTGAGATATACACAAACTTGCTTTCAAAGCAGACATTAAATTTGATGTCACTTATTTAACCTGACTTATGTACAAATTAGGAAGACCCATCAATTTTTGTTTGTTTGTTTGATTTTGTTTAACGTCCTATTAACAGCTAAGGTCATTTAAGGACGGCCTCCCCTGTGTGCAAGATGCATGCGTGTAGTGTATGTGTGTGTATTTTGGGAGGCTGCGATATGTTCGTGTTTGTCTTCTTGTAATAGCGCGGAACTGATGCCGACTTTATAGTGCTACCTCACTGAAACATACTGCCGAAGACACCCAGCAGGACGCCCCACCCGGTCACATTATACTGACAACGGGCGAACCAGTCGTCCCACTCCTAATTTGCTGAGCGTTAAGCAGGAGTAGAAACTGCCATTTTTAAAGACTTTGGTATGTCTCGGCCAGGGGACAGAACCCAAAGCCTTCCTCACAGGGGCGAACGCTCAACAAATGGCCAAAAGTGAGGCATTGTCAAGGGAGACATTAGGAAAAAGAAAGTTATTTAGAAAGGAGAGAAGAGATAAGGTCCCAAATTTAGTCGCCTCTTACGATCATGCAATTGGGGGCAGCAGGTACAATTCTTACGCCCTACCTGCAGGCGAGTTGACTTTAAGTGACACTCATCGATCATTTACTTTCAACTTGAATATTTAAAAGAGTTTAAGACTGTCAATACTTGCCACAAATCTGGCTTTGAAATGGTATATCGCACACAATATTCACCAACAATGCCTCCATGTTTAAACTGGTAATAAATTCTGCTAATTCCAACAGATGCTTCCTAGAAAAGACATCAATGATGAATTCCAGTGTATCAGCACTGAATGTGTTATTAAAATCCAGCAAGTGAAACACTGTTTTCGCTATAAGTTCCGACGACTGCCGAATTAAGCGCGATGCATTGTGAACGGAGTGTATGTTTGACAGAGACCGGACTCGATGTAACACTGTTCACCATTGTAGAGAGTAGTCACGAAATTGCATGGCTGTGTTCTAGACAAACTCCTGAAGTAGTTGGCGAGGTAGTTCAGTGAGTGAAGGTATGTTAGCAGCACAAACACACCGTCGCACACACACCCCTCTCTCTCACATAAGATCATTTCAAAAACATTCCTGAACAAAATAGGCATTTACACGAACTTTCATCTTTTCAAATCTGAATAGTAGCAATTAATTAACAAAACTAACAAACGAGTAAAATAAACAAGAAAAAAAACACCTAACATTTTAATCAAAATTAGTCAAACCTACTATACATAACGTGAAAGCGGTCTTTGGGTTCTGGTTGAGCGGCGTGGCGGGCACGATACTAATTGTATCTTTTGAAATGTTTCCACACACCTCTGCCAACACAGCTGTGAAAATGAATGTTTCAGTTGATCAACTGTATCGTCATCATTCGAAATCACTCAAATCTCAATAGTACAAAGGACTATATGCACTAAGGGGTGTTTTTGGCCCCATGCATTATTCCCTTTATACTTATACCAATGGAATGTGCAAGTAAAGACCTAACAAATTCTGTAAAACTTAAAATGTTTTTTTGTGTTTGTCCTTAGCAACAGGCCATAGCAACGGGCCATAGTAACATATTCAGCTCTGGTTTAAAAAGACAACATTTTGTGTTAAAATTAACATTTTGAACTCAAAATTTCATGTTCCTATTACAGCTGTAATATTTGTTATCTTAGACTAACAGTTTCTTTTTATTTATTCAGAGATAAAAGAAAAATATAATGATTTTGACCATAGCAACAAGCATCTTTGCATAGAAACTGACATTATTTACGGCTATTTTACATACAAATCACTACAATATACACATATTTGATACATACATTCATTTTCATTTACATCCAGAAAGTTAACTATATATTGTGTAATTTCCATTTAATTTTAGTGATTTTCCAAATACAACATTTTGACCATAGCAACAAGCATTTTTGCATAGCAACTGACATTATCAAAAAGAAGACCAAACGACAAATATATAGTTAAGGATTCTTTAATTGTTTTAATTATTGGCAAAGTATGGTCCTGGCTTCAACACATAGAAAGATGAACTCTGGGAACAGCAGCTCACCATATTAAATCGGTAAATATTTTGATATAGGGTACTGTTAAATGAATTTAAAATCAATTGTGTTACTGTTGGTCAAGTGAAACTCCGCCTCTCAACAAGTTGTACTTCATTTGATTAACAGATTTACTGGATGAATGATTAAATCTCATTATTACTATATTTTAAATACAAATCACTACAATATACACTTATTTGATACATACATTCAGTTTCATTTACAATAAGAAGTAAATTATATATTGTGTGATTTCTGTTTGATTGTAATGAACTTTACAAAACCAAATAGTGCATTATAAACATTTTGATCGCAGCAACAAGTATTTTTGCATTACAACTTTCATTATTTACATCTATTAAGCATACAAATCACTAAAATATACACATATTTGATACATACATTCATTTTCATTTACAATAAGAAAGTTAACTATATATTGTATGATTTTTGTTTGATTATTGTGGTTTTCACAAAACAAGTACATGTAGTACATTATTAATAAATAAGAATTGCTGCAAGTCAAAAGCAACTCTCATTTTCTTTGTATTTAAAGGAGATTAAAGAAAAAAATAATTAAGAATTAGACGTTGAAAAAATAACGTTCTCAATTCAGAATCAAAATGAACTTGGTGTTATTAAAACACAACAATAGAAACTTAATTGTAACAGACTGATGGACTATCAATTTCATTTATATGCTCAGCTGTATACTGTATACATGACAATGTATATGCTCAGCTGTATACTGTATACATGACAATATATATATGCTCAGCTGTATACTGTATACATGACAATGTATATGCTCAGCTGTATACTGTATACATGACAATGTATATATGCTCAGCTGTATACTGTATACATGACAATGTATATGCTCAGCTGTATATTGTATACGTTACAATGTATATATGGTCAGCTGTATACTGTATACATGACAATGTATATGCTCAGCTGTATATTGTATATGTTACAATGTATATGCTCAGCTGTATATTGTATACGTTACAATGTATATGCTCAGCTGTATATTGTATACATGACAATGTATATGCTCAGCTGTATATTGTATATGTTACAATGTATATGCCCAGCTGTATATTGTATACATGACAATGTATATATGCTCAGCTGTATATTGTATACATGACAATGTATATGCTCAGCTGTATATTGTATATGTTACAATGTATATGCTCAGCTGTATATTGTATACATGACAATGTATATATGCTCAGCTGTATATTGTATACATGACAATGTATATGCTCAGCTGTATATTGTATATGTTACAATGTATATGCTCAGCTGTATATTGTATACATGACAATGTATATATGCTCAGCTGTATATTGTATACATGACAATGTATATGCTCAGCTGTATATTGTATAAGTTACAATGTATATGCTCAGCTGTATATTGTATACATGACAATGTATATATGCTCAGCTGTATATTGTATACATGACAATGTATATGCTCAGCTGTATATTGTATAAGTTACAATGTATATGCTCAGCTGTATATTGTATACATGACAATGTATATATGCTCAGCTGTATATTGTATACATGACAATGTATATGCTCAGCTGTATATTGTATAAGTTACAATATATATGTTCAGCTGTATATTGTATACATTACAATGCATATGTTCAGCTGGGTATTGTATACTTTACAATTTGTACCAGAAATCATTCTTCAGTATTGTCCACAGTTGCATTTTCCCCGGCATCATCCAGACACTGTGCTAACTTTTTCCCCTTTGCCAAAGGATCATCCTGGTG
This sequence comes from Mizuhopecten yessoensis, assembly GCF_002113885.1. Taxonomy (NCBI): domain Eukaryota; kingdom Metazoa; phylum Mollusca; class Bivalvia; order Pectinida; family Pectinidae; genus Mizuhopecten; species Mizuhopecten yessoensis. The sequence continues at coordinate 180,940 of NW_018408703.1, forward strand.
TCTTTGGTATCCAATATACCATAACACACTGGCTACATGGGCACAACAGCCTACCACTCGTGCTCCAACTTTGCAGGTGCAGTACCATCCAGATATTGGGCAAGACATGTCCTCCAATATGTACTTGATCCAAAGTGTATGTACCGAGTTCTTTGAATGACGAGATTGTATCTTGACTTGTAGCAAACTTGGGAATTCTGTACAAAACATTAAGTCGTATGTTCCCTCATCACTTAAATGTTCCTTTGAATAGCAGATGCATTGCTTGATCTGGTACACACCCATGGTAATACTCCTAAGATCATCCATACTTAGGTGAGGAAAATCAGATAATACATCATTGATACTATCAATTTTCTTATAAGGAACTCTCCTCTTCACCAGGTTATTTTCTTCCACAAACTCCTGGACTTTATTAGACAGACACACTTTTTCCAACATCTTCGTGGCCTCCTCTTCCAATTGTGGGTCCATATTAGCTAAAGGTGGACGGAACTTGTTGCATATTGCACAAATGATTCGGACAAAATCGCCGATCTGGGGTACAAGAGTGTTTGGAACAACTTTATCAAGGAGTCTCCACTGTTTTAGCCTACCATTGGCACTCTCTACCACCCATCTAACCTTTGTGACTAGCCTTGAAAGGTTTGCCTCTTCAGTGGTATGCTGTTTTGCACCTTTCTGAAGGTAGGAAGGCATTTCTACCCTCAACCCACTTTCCTGTAGAAATTCCACAGCATCCCTAAAGCCTCTATCCACCACCATGACATCATTCTCCTTTAACCAATCTGCAATGAAGGTTAGAAATAAATATTAATATATATACTATCTATGCCACTGGCTTAAAGTAAATGATTATGTGATCTAACTTACTTTCATGGTCTGGTTATTTTTATAAACATAAACTGATCTTGGAAATTCAGTTGCTACATAATTATTTATCAGGTGAAGTATACAGTGTAATGACTCCAAAATGAAAACCTCACCAGAAAAAAAAATGACATCTGAATTAACTATATTTCAACATTAGAGGTATACATGCAGTGTTAGATCCAGTGTTCTGTATAAATACATCTATGAATTAACCGACAACTTCAATAAATTAATATTGCATTCATGGTCAAGTTTTGTCCATTTTATTTGCTAAAATGACCTCTTACAAAAGACGTTAACTTCATATATAAATTCAAAAGTTATCCTATTTCAATGCTGATAGATTATATGAATATTAAAATAAATTGTATGTTTACCTTTCATGTCTTCTGAATTCTTGTTCATCATGTGCTTGATGATGCTTGCATCATTGTTACTGTAGTCTGCCATATATGGTCCAAGAACGCTCAGCACATAGCCATCCGAACCAACAACCATCATTGGTTTAACTAAAGGACGGTTTTTATGAAGACTGTAAGAGCGGCGTTGAAAATAATAGTCACTACTCTTCTGTATAAATATGTATGTGCCATCTAACAAAAGAACAGCTTCATCTTCAGCCTTTGTGAAAAGAGTCCTAGCAACAGGTGTTGTGTGTCTTTCACAAAACTCTTGATGTGATATATGTTGAAATCCTAAATGCTTAGGAACAAATGTATCCATTAATTCCTCTTTTACCGAGGGAATTATACGCTGAACCTGAGCTTCAGACAGACCAAATAGCGAGGATAATACAGAGTTTGGAAGTCCAGTTCTGAGCTTAGTGAGAAAGACAGCAAGACATGTTCTGGTTGACCTGTTTAAGTTATTCCGTAACTTGTGAATGTAGGAACTCAGCTCATGAAACTGATCTCTTGTAAGGCCTGTGAGATTCTTATAATCAGAATCTAGAAGTGCAGTAGGTACATCAAAATTCAGATGAGAAACAGTTTTCATCAATGTTCTAACATTGTCCAAGAGATAACAAATCTCAGTTCTTGAAAGATTCTCTGAAGCTTTTGAAGAATTAAGAAGAATTACACTTTCTGGAGTAAAGTATTCATTCACAAGATGGAACTTACAACATCTACTATCACTGTTAATAAAAATGCCTACATGAACAAATGCCTGTGTAACAGCAGAAGCAGGTACAACAGTAAGGTGATTGCGATGTCCCGATGGTTTTCTACATACTACACAGTTCTTATGGTTCCGTGGGGTTGAACTGATTTTCAGTTCAACAGACTTTGGAGATTTCAAGACCTGAGATGCATCTCTCTGTAAAGCTGGGCAGAAATCAGGATCTGTCTCCTGAGAGTTTGACAAGACATGTTGATTGTTATTCCGTGTTAATACCAGTGGATCTGATCTAGCCAATCTCCTTCGACAAGCTGAACACAACACGTCTTCTTCAGTCAATGGTCGATAAAGTTTCTTTTCAGCTTTTCCCCTTAGATAAGGTGGAACAGGACGACGGGCTGAGGGATCAGATCTGCACCTCTTTGAACACTCAACACAACAAAAGTGCTTTGGCATATTGTTTTTGCAGTCTGGAAAAGAATAGGAACTTACATTATATGGTTTTTGGCAAAATGTGCTAAAACTTGAAATCACTATTTAGATACAAATATATTATAGCGATCAGGTTAAAACATGATTTCATCAATCTGTCTCGGAGTGAGCAAATATTGATGACACTTAAAAATAATTGTATAATTGTAATTGTATATTGTGATGCTAAATTGCCAAATAAAAATGCTCAAATAATATGAAAAAAATGAACATTGAAAAATATGTTTGACTGAGAAGTTACTTTAAGCCAGAAAAACTCTCTTTGGTTGCTTCGTCCTCTATATAGAAGGGAGAAGACCCAATGGTACAGTAGTACCCTTTACTTTAAGTAGAATAAAAATGTACTTTTCAATACCTGCATGTCAGTTTACTGCAAAATCTTGTGATCTTCAATATCTGTTCATCCCATGCTGGCCAAGATTTGTATCTCCAGCTACAAATATCAAAGAAAAATTGATTTCAAAATAATTTGTGTAATTTTTTAAAGTTATAATGCAAAGTATGAAAAGCTTATGACAGATGGATTAAGTATTACATGTACTGTGTTATATGTGTAGATTCATCTCATACTTTATATGTATATTAAATAATATTGTCCTTTTAAAATTATGTAGGTTAAAAGTTACAAGTGTTAAAATAAAATAAAAATCTTTAAAAATTGTCACACCTACATCAGAATAAGTGATATGCCATTGACAAAACACAAAATAGAATTAATATTTTTAATAATTGGGGGTCAGTTGGACCAAGTTGTAATTATCTATCATGCATCATTTTATTCATGTTGAACGAAAACAAATCTCTCTACTGTACTGTTCTATATATAACATCCTCAATATCTAACCTATTTATCAATAAAAAACAAAAAGTCTTTGTAAATCATATTACCAAAAAGATTGATTTCAACTTTTGATAAAGTGAAAATTGTTAATAAAAAATAAAAACTCATTCTGGTTAATCCCATTATATTCCGGCCAACTCTCTTCATCTATCTGGTCTTATTCATGTTGAACGAAAACAAATCTCTCTACTGTACTGTTCTATATATAACATCCTCAATATCTAACCTATTTATCAATAAAAAAAAAAAAGTCTTTGTAAATCATATTACCAAAAAGATTGATTTCAAGTTTTGATAAAGTGAAAATTGTTAATAAAAAATAAAAACTCATTCTGGTTAATCCCATTATATTCCGGCCAACTCTCTTCATCTATCTGGTCTTATTCATGTTGAACGAAAACAAATCTCTCTACTGTACTGTTCTATATATAACATCCTCAATATCTAACCTATTTATAAAAAAAAAAAAGTCTTTGTAAATCATATTACCAAAAAGATTGATTTCAAGTTTTGATAAAGTGAAAATTGTTAATAAAAAATAAAAACTCATTCTGGTTAATCCCATTATATTCCGGCCAACTCTCTTCATCTATCTGGTCTTATTCATGTTGAACGAAAACAAATCTCTCTACTGTACTGTTCTATATATAACATCCTCAATATCTAACCTATTTATAAAAAAAAAAAAGTCTTTGTAAATCATATTACCAAAAAGATTGATTTCAAGTTTTGATAAAGTGAAAATTGTTAATAAAAAATAAAAACTCATTCTGGTTAATCCCATTATATTCCGGCCAACTCTCTTCATCTATCTGGTCTTATTCATGTTGAACGAAAACAAATCTCTCTACTGTACTGTTCTATATATAACATCCTCAATATCTAACCTATTTATCAAAAAAAAAAAGTCTTTGTAAATCATATTACCAAAAAGATTGATTTCAAGTTTTGATAAAGTGAAAATTGTTAATAAAAAATAAAAACTCATTCTGGTTAATCCCATTATATTCCGGCCAACTCTCTTCATCTATCTGGTCTTTAGTTCCCCCCCCCCCCCCCCTTACGACGTTTTGTCGGCAGATATATTACAACTCATCACCTTCGTAGTAAACAATTTATGTGTTGGCGATATAAGGTGGTTATAAGGTAGTATTTTGTAGTATTGAATACAGTATTAGGTAATATTTGGTTGCATTAGGGCTAGTATTGGGCATTTAAACTTGCCAAGTAACTGTCGTCTGCCCGTCTGGTTTTCAACATCTCGGGACAGTTGGCAAACTCACCAAACATCGATATTACAAGCTGCATTCTATATTCTGTGTGCATACACATTATCTTTAAATAAACACCTACCAAATATAAAGTATTCTGGATCCAGCAGATGAAAACTCCACTTCTTTGCAGTATAATAGGCCGAAGAGCAGCTTTGTTATGATTAGCGCTTTGTTGACGTTTCCGCGGTAGGAGTACAGTAGTTTAATCGACAAGGTCCGGAATTTACGGAAAATGTGAAACTTATTTTTTATCATTATCAAATTTTACTTTTCTTACGTTTAAAATATGATACATAAATTAAATATACATTTTGAAATAAGCAAAGTATAAAATAATATTTTTACAAAACAAAAATATGTGTGAATTATTTATCACAGGAACGACAAAATCCGGATAAACTCGTCGCTTCGATTATTATAGTCATCGCTCATTTTGTGTTTCGGACGAGGTTCGCCTTTTTGAGATATTTTTTCAATCTTTAGATATGAGCGCAGTCGTGCTCCAAAACGAAACTTAAGGAGTCGATCTGTTTTCCACAAAGAAAGTCAAAACTAAAATATCTTTGTGGAGCAAAACTGCGCTCCTACTTAATTTTGATGTTGTACACGTAAATTTCTGTTGTTTTCGCGAAAATCTCGTACGTGCGCCTCAATAAACCATCCCGATTTTATATTCAAGACAATATAATTAAAATCAAAAGTTTTTCCAGAACTATAATGCATCTTAATTATTATTTCAAATCATAAAAATGTAAAATTTGTAAAATCATGAATGTCAGAATATTGGGGCAGATAACGGGGCATACCGCATTTGATCCTTTGCTGTTTTGAATAAAAATGCTACGGGAAGAAGGATAAGAAGATGAAGAAGGAGGCAGTCCCCCATTTTTCCTCTGAAATTATAATTAACGCAGGAGTATCCTTACCTTATTACATGTAATTAATATTCATCATTGAATTTCTCAAATAATGGGGTACGACTTCTGATGATATACAATCGATTAGGTTAGAGGTAATTTAATAATCGTATGAAGGTACCGACTCTGGAAGCAGTGGTTGGTTGCTGTATCCAAGACTTGGTGAGTTGGTAGAGTGGAGATATATGGATGAAGTAAAACCGATCGTCGCCGAGGGTGGACGTACTTCCAGCATCATGTAATTATGCCAATCATTAGTATATATCATAGACCATGAGAAAATCATAGGCTTTGGGTGCTGTCCCCTGGCCGAGACATACCAAAGTCTTTAAAAATGTGACCGGGTGGGGCATGCTGCTGTGTGTATGTTTCAGTGAGGTAGCACTATAAAGTCGGCATCAGTTCCGCGCTATCACAAGGAGACAAACACGAACATACCGCAGCCTCCCAAAAAACACACACATACACTACACGCATGCATCTTGCACACAGGGGAGGCCGTCCTTAAATGACCTTAGCTGTTAATAGGACGTTAAACAAAATAAAACAAACAAATCCCTCCTAATTTGGGGATTGCTATGATTACACCTTTTCCAATCTGGTCAGTTTTGGAAAAGCGAATCTTTAGAATAAGCTTTTCCCCATGAATATCTAAAGCTATGACCTCATACTGCATGATGTGTTGTGCTTACATTTTGTTTGTCAAAGTTAACTCACCCATCCTAAGTAAACCAAACAAGAGGCCCAATAGGCCTGCATCGCTCACCTGGTATAAATGTCACACTTGTAACCTTAAAAGTGATCTAAAATAAAGCTACAGGCAAAATAAAATATCAGTATTTATGATTAAAATTCATTCAAAAGAACCTGTTCTTTTTTAGCTCACCTGGCCCGAAGGGTCATGTGAGCTTATCCCATGGTGCGGCGTCCGGCGTCCGTCAACTTTTAACTTTAAAATGTTACTTGTCCTGAATGGCTCAGAGGATTTTGACCAAATTTGGTCAGGAGCATCATAGGCCAAAGGGTTCTCTGTTTTGTATAAACGGAGGGTATAACCCCCCTGGGGGCAGAGGGGCGGGGCCAAATAGGGGGAAAATAGGTAAATCTTTAAAAATCTTCTTCTTCTCAACCAATAGAAGAATTTTGACCAAATTTGTCCTAGAGCATCTTTGGACAAAGGAGACTCAAGTTTGTATAAACGGAGGGTGTGGCC
>NW_018408703.1:189240-196416 GCF_002113885.1 Mizuhopecten yessoensis
TGACCTTGAATACGGGTGAAGGTCATTCATTTGAACAAACTTTGTAGCCCTTCATCTCAGCATGCTACTGGCCAAATATCATCACCCTGGGCATTTGTGTTATTGGGAAGAAGTTATTTAAATCTTTTAACATATATGACCCCTGTGACCTTGAATATGGGTGAAGGTCATTCATTTGAACAAACTTTGTAGCCTTTCATCTCAGCATGGTACTGGCCAAATATCATCACCCTGAGCATTTTGGTTATTCAGAAGAAGTTATTTAAAGGTTTCTTTAAGACAATTGACCCCTGTGATCTTGAATATAATTGAAGGTCATTCATTTGAACAAACCTGGTAGCCTCTCACCAAAGCATACTACTGGCCAAATATCATCTCCCTGGGCAGTTTGGTTATCGAGAAGAAGATGTTTAAAGTTTTTCACATATTTGACCCCTGTGACCTTGAAAATGGCTGAAGGTTATTAATTTTAACAAACTTTGTAGCCCTTCATCCCAGTTTGTTTCTGGCCAAATATCATCACCCTAGGCCTTTTGGTTATTAAGAAGAAGTCGTTTAAAGTAAAATATTGACGCCAGACGACGGACGCCGCACCACGGCATAAGCTCACTTGGCACTTCCTGCCAGGTGAGCTAAAAATGCTATAACATACGCAAAACTGAAGAGCTTTGCTTCATATGAAAATGAACATACAATGGGGAGAGAGTGCACTATCCTCTTCAAGAGATTGACAGAAATGGGTAAACGGGTATCTTTACGAGAGTTTGATCTACGAATACCTTCTATCATCTTGCTGACAAGAAACGAATGTGTTGGGTCATCCCCTCCCAACAATTTGCATTTAAACCCAATTCCCGATAAATAATATCTGACTGTAGATGGGAACTTGTTTTGTATTGAAAGGCAAGCTATGAAATGAACAACATGGTTCATAGATGGAGGCCAGGTATTACCTGGATTACCCAACGTCCGAAATCGTTTGAACTCTCGCAAAGCAGTTTCATATGTTGAGGTTGTATTTTTTACAACTGATATTTTTAACAATCGGTCACGTTAAGCCTGAAGATCAGAGAATGAAATTCTTGTGGAATCGCCTCTGGGTACTCTGATGCCATTGGTGCTAGGTTCCGGAAACGCTTCCACTGTTTGCGAGAACCTGAGTCCACAATGTCATTGTCAACACCCCTAATATGCTCAGCCTTGAACTGGATATTGTGTTTCATGATAAGCAGAACGAAATATCTAACAAAGACCATGATCGCTGATGTTTGAGTGTTAAGAATTGATACCAAAGCTAAGTTATCTACTCGAAACTTTACTCTTCGATCTGCAAGACGAGGTCCCCATAACAGTAGCGAAAGTACTATGTGAATAAACTCCAAGAGACTACCTTGGCCACTGGTAAAATACCCAGCTGCCAGCAAAATATGCTCCACAGCCCAAATCATCAGCACCTGAACTGTCATTGTCCTGCCAAGTAGATGAATGGCTGCATGCCCTACCATTAAAAGCTGACAAAAATTTCAACCACATAGTGATATCATCCTTCATTGTCTGTGAGATACGAATGTGATGAAACTTTGCCTTCACCGACGTCATGATATCATAGAACCTTCGTAAGAAGGCTCTGCCTGGTACAATGGCTTTACAAAAGAAACTGAGAGACCCAACAAGGGATTCTAACTTAGCCCTAGTGATTTTCTTTGAATGTAGCACAGTCAAAAGGCTCTGTTTTAGGTCCAACATTTCTCGGGTGGTACTCTGATCATCATTTTAACAGTATCAAATTCATATACCAGAAAAATGAGGCACTTGACTGGGCCAATAGTTTTTTCTTGTGCTAATGGAACTCCAAACATATGTTTTGAAAACCAACCATTAATTGGTGACACTTATTTGAACCCTTTTCACCACAGAAGAGAAACTCATCAAGGTAATGATCCAAACTAGATAAACCTACCCTGTTCTCCACTAGCCAATGCAGAAATGTTGAAAATTTTTCACGAAGCTGAACATCCCATAGGGAGACATTTATCAATATAAAAGTTGTCGTCAAAATTAAATCCCAGCAGATCAAAGTCACCTGGATGTATTGGAAGTAATCTGAAGGCTGACTTTATGTCTATTTTCCCCAGAAGTGTTCCCTTACCAAGCTTGGCTATCATTTCAATAATGTCATCAAATTTGGAATACTTTACTGTACTATATTCTTCTTCAATAAAATCATTAACACTACTATTGAAAGGAAAGACAGATGTGTGATTAGCCTCCATGTGTTATCAGGTTTGGGAACAATACCTATAGGAGATGTCGTACTTTTAAATGGGCCTTAAATCCTACCCAAACTGACTTCCTTCAAGATCTTTTCTCTTGCAGCTGCAGGATTCTCAGAAACTGAAACTAAATTTGAACACTCTGTTGGATGTCTGGGGCCTAAACAATGTAAACGAAAACCATGAGAAAACCGAGCTGGGTTAAGAAGTGGTTGCTGTTGTGTGCACATGACTGAAGGATAGTCCCCTAAACAATTCAAACAAGTATTGTTATTGAAATCAAAGCATTTCACACTAGTCCTGGCATTGAAACGCGGTGGAAAACGAGATTGGGGAACTGGAAACCTATCATTCATGTAAAGCAGCCAGAGTTTATCATCTATCTTTGCCCAATCAGATTCAGGATTAGAACTTTTTCTTAGACGATATTGCTCGTCATAACTTTTCCACCCCAGACCATTACATCTCCTAGCCCCCACTCGAATGCTGTCCATATACTTTAACAACCCAGGTATTTTAGCTGGATGGGCTGTTCCGTAGATGGCAATAAATACAATAAATGCATCTGTCCACTTTTCAATGGAGGTTATTTTTTCAGAGGAGATGGATTTTGTTATCAACTGGCCATTTTTTATAATAACCTTTTGCTCATCCCCATCTTGGGGTCCCCAGGTTCACATATTTTCCTTCAATTATTTTTGTTCTGGTACACTCGGAGACAATGTCATTTTCCCCAAGCTTAGAGTACACGCTGACTACTGGGGTAATTAAATTAGGTCAGCCTCATCACCTGATGAATCATCTGGTACTTCCTCATCACCGAGTGTTGCTGACTGATTTGTTATATTAGATGCTGTAGTATCGGTACTCTTTACACTGGACACTGTTCTACCACTAGGATTTGACACAGAAGGTGCTTTACTGCATGCATTAACTGCTCTGGAATAACATTTTCCGACAAGTTCTGAAAGGATAGCAAATTTAAATAATTCCTCAGCCTTTGGTGTTACAGTATTCCAAAATTCCTCATCAGGCTCTATCCTTTCTATGTGGACCTCTTGTTCCGTCCATACAACAAAGTCACAATACTCTTTGTCGCACACAAAAATCTGGGTCTGCACCTGAAAATAATATGAGTGTTTCTTCTTCAAACAAACACTGTCATCTATGCTCTCTAAGCAGGATGCCTTTATATCTGTTGCTTCTGTAATGGGCATAGACCGGACACAGTATGAACATTTTACTTCAACAGTTCCTTCCCCACAACAATCACAGGACACAACAGAATCTGGTGAAGCTCCAATGTATGGGTACTTTGGATTGATGACAAGACCACTCTAACGACATATGAAGTTCTCATGAAATAAATTCATACTTTGACAATAGGTGTCAAGAGCTTTTGATTCATGTTGACATCCCCATCACCATTGCGTCTGTGCTGAATTTCACTTGAGATGGATAGCAAATCTGTTTTACTAGACTCGGTGATGGTTTGTCGACTGATGTGGCACACACCGACTTATCTTTGAAGCAGTCACTCTACCAGTCCTAAAACGAAACCACTGCTTTCATCCTGTCTGATGACGGGTGGTTGACTCTACATTGGTTGCCTGCAAGTCTGAAACTGTAATTGTGTGAAACAACTCCTTGCAGTGATCAAGTAGATCTCCTCTGTTCATATTACTTCATTCTTCTCGAAACAGATCGGACAATATGGATGGATATTCCTCACCGAGATGTCTTTGAACATAATTACCAGCATAGTCTGGCACGAGTGCTAATAAAACTGGTTTTGTGCCTGTGCTATGCAATTTACTTAGGAAAGCTCTAAGTAAGTTGACACTTCACTCAGTGTCGGTGCTGACACATTTGGCAAGTTTTGCCCTAACATCTGTCTTTTTGGCGTTTTGGGTGAATACAGTTGTTCATCGAGGTTCCTTTTCAGGTTATTTGCAGATTGGAAGTCAATGTTCTGTAAGGTGTCATATCCCACCTTCTGTATCCCTCTTGGTAATAGCCAGTACGCTGGTTCCTGTGTCACAGTCTTTGAATTCCTTATCTTTATTGTAGCATCAACATAAAATAATTCTGCTCCAATGTGCCTACATGCTTCCCCTAACCCTGCCGTACAGTTGCAGTGACCTATGACAAAGTTGCCATCCTTCTCACATAAAACCCATGGCTGTAAAGGAGCATCATTCATCCGTTGCGAGTGTTTGACCTAGAATAAGTAAAATATTATATTTAATTACAATTTATCATGACCTTTTACGGATCGATATCACTTCCTAATATAAGTCAATACTCATATATATTTTGACTACAAATGTATACAGTATATATGACAAACTGTATACAGCATAGCTATACTCATGTTACTCATAATATAATTATATATAATTTATAAACAACAAATTGATCCTGTGCTACACATCTGTGTTAAGAATTGTTACAAAACAGCATTTTCAAAGTGAGGTGGGGTGGATGTACATTTAGTGCTTGGAATAATTAATTAACAAAATAATTATTGTAGTGCTGATATACTGTACTCAGAACTCATTTAATATAGCCTCATAGGCATTCTTCACGCCGTAGCTTTTACTGTAAAATAACTATCATATACTTATTAAGTAGAGTAAATTCTTACCCGTGCAGCAACAACAACATAATTGTTTGCTGTAAAATGCAGTAAGTCATTCACCCATCCACAGACGAAATGGTTGTATGATTCGAGGGACTTGTAGGACTACATCTCGCTTAGTGTGTAAGCACTCTATGTGTGTACAAGGTAGTTCACGATGTCTGAGTAGGTGACTTCAGGTAAGCCCTTCTCACCACTTGACCAATCCTTCTTTGACACATCGTACGGATCAATGCTGTCTATCAACTGTAGTTTGTTAAAGTACCTTGCTCTGGAAGTAGGGTCTTATGTCTCAATATACTTCAATTTTGCTGCTCGCGGCGGTTTCGACGCCATCTTCTCCCCTTTGACCAAGAATTGTACCTGCTGCCCCACATTGCATGATCGTAAGAGGCGACTTAATTTGAGACCTTATCTCCTCTCTCCTTTCTAAATAACTTTCTTTTTCCTAATGTCTCCCTTGACAATGCCTCACTTTTGGCCATTTGTTGAGCGTTCGCCCCTTGTGTCCTGCTGGGTGTCTTCAGCAGTATGTTTCAGTGAGATAGCACTATGAAGTCGGCATCAGTTCCGCACTATCACAAGGAGACAAACACGAACATATCACAGCCTCCCAAAATACACACACTACACGCATGCATCTTGCATACATGGGAGGCCGTCCTTAAATGACCTTAGCTGTTAATAGGACGTTAAACAAAATCAAACAAACAAAAATCACCTTTGACCTGGTAACCTTCTTTGACGCACTAAATGGCGGCGGGTCAATGAGTAACCCGGATGTGTGACGTCATCAAATACTATGTGTAGTCTTTGTTATCGTTATACATAATTAGAATTTTATAGAATTACTCTACACTACAATTTAGCTAAACAATGCTCATAGTCTATCATTGAATGTACCTCTTCTTATTCATCATTGAATGTACCTCTTCTTATTCTAAATCCTAATCCTTATTCTTATCAATTTGATAGCTATATATCTATTATTGTCAGGTATCATCATAATTCATATAGAGCATATTATTTTAGAGACTAGTTACATTTATTTATTTTGTAAACTTTAAATAATACAAAGCATAGGTATTCATAGATTTTTTTTAAATTGCCTCTTCAGCCTGTTAAATCGGCCAATAACCACCAACATTCCACTGAACCATCTTCTTCCCATCAGCCGTCTACAGGATCGATCACTAACCATCAACATTCCACCGAACCATCTACTATCCATCAGCCGTATACACAATCGATCACTGATCAACAACATTCTACCAAATCGTTTACTGATCGCCAACTGTCTACAGCATCATCCACTGACCGTCAAAATTCTACTGAATCGTCCTTAACAACAACCATTGGAATTCTTATGAATCCTGGTATGTATAACCAAGATGATATTTAATAACAAAATAATTCAAATACTAAAAATCTTCTAAGAAATGTTTCTAAGAGTGTCGTAATGATTTCTATTCCATCAAGATATTTGTCTTAAATGAATCTAAACATTTCGTATTGTATTGTGGACTTTTTCTCATTCTAACAATGGTTTTTGTTATAAGAAGATGTCGACGAGGTTGTTATTGAAGAGATTTTCCAGGTTATTTTCATTTTACCTTCTGTTTTATGTTTTTTTTTTATAGGTTTGGAAGCGCTTGTAATAATCATTACACTAGTTCAAATATATAGACATCCTTATCTGCCTAGAGACAGGTTCGATGCTGAGTCTGATTATACCTGAACACAGATATAACCTCAGATCGAGGACTAGACACGACACCAGTTCTACCTTAATCTTGGTATAATAAAGAGACGTTTATATATATACATTGTATATATAAGTATATATGTGTAAATGATATACATGTAAATGATATATTTATGGATATCTTTAATATTTGAAAAATACTATATGAACTTGTTAATATTTCTTTAACTGATAAATGTGGTTTTTCTATTATAGGTGAGGTATATCAAATGTGAGATTTGAGAGGATCCGAAGAATCAATCTTTAATATTGACACAGCCATGCATGGAAAAAAGGACTGAGAATTAACAAGAGGCCCAAGGGCCTTAGCGGTCACCTGAGTTATATCATAGGTACTGGTAGCTTTATTTTATTGTTTAGATGTGATGTGGAAATCAGCATGTAAACTAAGTGAAATACAATACTTGTCATGTCATCAAAGGATAAGAATTTTAAAATATTGGTAAATGTTCCCATTGGGGCCCCGCCCTAGCCCCTGGGGATGGGGCAGGAATCCT
>NW_018408703.1:197175-199942 GCF_002113885.1 Mizuhopecten yessoensis
TAATTTTCCCTTTGGGGCCCCGCCCTGGCCCCAGGGGTTGGGGTAGGAATCCCAATTTTACAATTTTGAAGCCTCATCTACCAAGGATGATTCTGACCAAGTTTGAAAAAAATCCATCCACTGGTTCTTGAGAAGAAGTTGAAAATGTAAAAGTTTACGCACGACGCACGACGGACGACGACGGACGAAAAGCGATTAGAATAGGTCACTTGAGCAAAGCTCAGGTGACCTAAAAAATAGGATTATAATGTTTAGAAGTTTAGTTTAAAAATTTACTGTTAATAATATTTAATTTGGACCTCTTGTATGTAATAACAATTTGACTCTTTATCTTTTAGAAATATTTCATATGGTAGTTCTTTTAAAGTTGAAACATCTACCTCTGGTATTTTATGTTATTCAATTTAAAATGTTAGAATTACGCTATGTTTTTAAACTTTAAACATCTAGTTCTGGTATTTGTTCAAACTTTTTTATAGTCAATACAATTTACAGGTGGTGATATTTCGTATTGGAAACATGTCAATAGTTTTTGATGACTGTTAATAGTTGTTAGTGAATGGTTTGCATTTCATGAATACCATTTTAGCTTGAATGTTGAAACTTTTTTTTATAAATATGATTATGTTTTAAAACGTTACCTTTGATATTTCATGTCATTCCAATTACTTTTTTTGGGGGATTTTTTGTTTGTTAATTTTAAATATCTACCTCTGGTATTTTATATGTCATTCAATTTAAAATGTCAGAGACTTATTCCATGTTTTAAAACTTTCAACATCTTTGATTTCTAATGTCATTCCAATTGTTAAAACTTTTTTTTTATAATCAATGCAATTTACAGGTGGTGATATTTTGTATTTGGAACATATGCTAATCTTTTGAGATTATTTGATTGTTAATATGTTAAGTTTGTGATATATTTGAATTGTTATGAAAAAATAATTTGTTGTATCCATGACATCTTGTTCAAAGTATGTTTATTCATTTGTTTGTAACTTTTTAAAGATATACTTAAACAGTACTAGAAGTTTCGTATTCTACTTCATCTAAAAGAACAAAAGATGAAATTGAAATTCTAGATAATGACTGTTAGTAAACTGTCGTAGTGTACACTACTCCAGGAAATGTCGGTTTTCAGTTTTACCCAGAACAGTAATAGAGCATCGTGTGTAGTCTTGGTATATATACCAGATGAAAGATATGGGGAACAGTGCGAGTGGATTTCGAGGAACTGATCTTTGGACCAACCTGTCCAGGCCATGCATGCCGAGTCATCAAGAGAAGAAAAGCTTATTGTAAACGCAGACTGGTTCTGTGAAAGGACGTGCGACACCTCTAGGAGGTCATTAATGATTTCGGACGATTTTGATGGTAACTGAGATTCCAAGGAACCTCTACCATCAAGGACAACCTCTGTAGACGGATCTAAGTCGTTACCAATAAGGTGAATGGAGCAGACGCGGGATGAGGTGGGACACCACAGTTTGTGTGAATAGATCAGGTGATGTCTTGCACGTTTTGGTAAGACTGATGATTTTGTTCCATTTCTTGCAAAGGTAACAAGACAGAGACAGCATTTTTTGTGTGAAGATGATCCATTCAAAAGATCATGAAGGGTCAGCAACGGCAGGATATGGGACGGGGAGTCGTCTTCTTCCTCTATTTCCTGGTTCTGCTCGGGTTCAGGTTCAGGCTGATTTTTGTTCCGAAGATACTTCATGTAGCACTTCTGGCAAATAAGTGCTTGTTCCTTTGCTGACATCAATCCTTGTTGCACCAGCGTATCTAGGAGCCATTTATATTGTGGACTATTTACATTGCGTGCACTTCTGTTCTTATTGCCACTACGTTTCTTGAAGTATACTTGACACCCTTCTCCAACACATTTACCCTCCATCTTGAAACAATAACGATTGGTTTATGAAGCGTCGATAAAGTAACAAAATAGCAAGCCACCGATGATTGCTGTAAACAGCTAATACTTAGTAGTTTGGTACAATTATGCGAAAATGTGTGATAAATAACGAACAACTAATTACACAAAATAACAAGACAATATAATAAATCACATTCAATACCTCCAAGAAGCGCAGAATTGATTGATTACTTAGAACAAAATAAAGTATTTCATATGGATAATCTATCTATTCGATGTGGCGTGGTCGGCAGGCACAAAGAAAGTGAGACAAGTCAGGGTCCCAACCCTGACAGAGCCACAACGCTTTGGAGATGGGACAATAAAACAAGGAAAGTGAGACAAGAATAGCTAGCGTCGAGTCAATGATTCCGTAAACGTATAGACAAAGACAAGAAGATACGGATAAATGTACAAGGCCACACGATCAGAAAATTCAGAAGAGGACAACTTGAGATAGAACAGTATTCATGTATCAGGGTGTCCTCAGTGTAAATCTTTATATCGATACTGTTTATTTAGTCGTTACACATCATAAAACTGTCATGAAAATATCCGCTCTGATATTCAATATAAAAGTTTGTATATAATAAGCTATATAATAGGGTTTCAGACAAGGTTGTTACTCATTTCCCCTTTTCTTTCAATTTACAACCACATTCAGGCGGCGATATGAGAACGTTCCACCACATGGAATTAGCTGATTTTTGGTACACATATGAAACAAGTAAAGCTCTATCCGATTTTCTGATGGAAATTTGCATCCAAAACTATATAACGGGAGAAAATTGCAATTTTATGGCATTTTTCTTCATAATTGTGTCTCTGCAAGTGCATTTTCATCCGAGA
>NW_018408703.1:199952-210159 GCF_002113885.1 Mizuhopecten yessoensis
CTATTTTATAGACTCTGATGTCTTTTAACCCACCTTATCATTTTTGACGTTATATATATATCGCATATTCCATATCATCTATTCGTTATCTCTTTTATTATTTTAACTCCCTTTTATTATTTTTATTATCTACACATACAATGCGAATACTTTTAAAATGAACCATTTTATCTGATTTTATCTTCGCTATTCACATGTTTGTTAAAAAAGTAAAATAAATAAATAAATCACCATGGCCCTAAATGACCACAGCCGTCGATGGGCCGTTAAACATAAACAAACAAACAATCAGATCCTCACTGATCATCTTGATCCTCGCTCCTTTTTCACAACTTCTATTGGAGGAAGTTACTTAAACAGAATACTGCCACGCTACAATGGCTAGATCATCCTGTCGAAAAGGACAATTATAGGTAAGCTAGCAATATATCATAATATGTGCAAATAATATCCATATTATATTTCCCCTCAGTTGATTACGAGGATACAAATGACAGTCACCAATTAATAATATTAAAAAAAAAATCGTTGTAGCGAGCTACAGGGGAA
Organism: Mizuhopecten yessoensis; assembly: GCF_002113885.1. Lineage (NCBI taxonomy): Eukaryota > Metazoa > Mollusca > Bivalvia > Pectinida > Pectinidae > Mizuhopecten > Mizuhopecten yessoensis. The sequence goes on from NW_018408703.1 coordinate 200,502, forward strand.
CCTAGACGGAAAGATGAACGACCTTGAACAACACCGACGAAAGGACTCCATCCGGATTATCGGGCTAGAGGACGTCTCTGAGAGGGAGTCTGTAGAAGAGTGTGTGGAAAAAGTGGTCGGATTCGTGAAAGACGAGCTAGATGTACGGCTAAGTAAAGATGACATTAACATCGCACATCGGTTGGGAAAATTCCAGAAAAATAAACCCAGGAACGTTATTGTGAAATTCACCAGGAGACGGCTAAAACATGACATTCTCCACAAGCTCAGGAATCTGAAAAACACTGGTTATGTAATTTTCGAGGACCTGACAAAAGCGAATCTTCAAATTCTTAAGCACGCTAATCAGTTGAACTGTGTGAAGAATACATATAGCGTGGATGGTAAGATGTTCGCTGTGTTACAGAATGGGACTAAACGTAGACTTTATTACGACACTCCACTGGAAGAGGATTATTTATAAGACAATGGTAATTTTGTTTGAAATAAGTGTTTTTTTGTGTGTGTGCATAGGTTACGATCGTTAACGGACATTAAAGGCACATACTGTGTCGCCGATCGTGCAATGCACCTGTGTTACTTATAGTATAGCTAGTATGTGTGTGTCTGTGTGAATTAATACACCTGATGATGATGGGCAGTGAGCAGAATACAGGTAACCCGGTAAGTGGACACAACCTAACCATTTACAGTATTACAGTATTCTTTTTACCTCTCATATATTCCGAGTATAATGTAAATATATAGGAACGCATCATAAATAAACATACTTTGGAATATGCGTGGTGAAACTAAACATTCGAGTGTTTTCCCTCCTTTTGTTTTTTTTACAATTTTTTATTATCTTTGTATTAGTTCCGGATCTATATGCGTAGCCTTGTTCTATTTCCGGTCTATGGAGCGGCTGTATGTAAACACTGTTAATAGAAAGTACGTAGGGTTGTAGTAGGCAAAGACCTAGATCATTTCAATAATGATTTTATACATTCCATTTTCAATGTTTTCTTCTTTATTCGTTTCTTCTGTACTTTGTCAATACCTGTCCTTTCTTCTCTCTCGACTTCTCTTCTTTGGGATGGTAGAATGTTTTAAATTCGATAACGTACCCTCGTGGTGGCAGATACAGGTACCGGTGTGACATTAATTTCGGCTAATTGTCAAGGGTTGTCGGATAGATTTAAACGCAGGGATGTATTTACGTACCTTAGAGAAAAACAGTATAATATTATTGTTTACAAGATAACCATGAATGGGGATATGATTGTTTTTTAACTCGTTTAGATCAAATGCAAGAGGAGTTGCTATCCTGTTGAGTAATAATTTCGAAACTAAAGTACATAGAGAAAAGAAAGATTCAACTGGTATTTTTTTAGCATTAGACATTGAAATAGAAGATTCACACATTACTTTGATTAATATATATGGCCCAAACCAAGATAACCCAGATTTTTACAACAAGGTATCTGAAGCTATTGAAATTTTTGATAATACTAGGGTTATTATTTGTGGTGATTTTAATCTAGTCTTAAAACCTGAGTTAGATTATGATAAAAACTATAAACTTAAATAACCCTAAGGCTAGAAACAAACTTTTGGAGATAATAGCTCATTTTAATTTGGTTGATATTTTTAGAGAACACCATGAAGAAACTAGGAGATATACATGGAGGAAAAGTAATCCTATTAGACAAGCTCGTCTTGATTTTTTTCTTATTTCGGAAAATCTTCTTTCTAGTGTCAATCTTTCAAGTGTAGATCCAGGTTATCGATCAGACCATTCGTTCCCTAAAATTACAATGAAAATAAATGAATTTAAGAAGGGGAGGGGTTTATGGAAAATGAATAATTCTTTATTACAAGATATAGAGTACCTAAACATTATAAACAATTGTATAGATTATGTTAAGAAACAATATTGTCTACCAGTCTACAAAATAGATAACCTTGAAAATATATTGGACTCTGATTTACAATTTACTATGAATGATCAGTTATTTTTGGAAACTTTATTGATGGAAATCAGAGGAAAAACTATTTCTTATTCCTCATATAGGAAAATACAGCAAAATAGTAGAGAGGATATTCTTAAGAAGTCAATAGCAGAGTTAGAGGTAGAGGGAGTAAATATTGAGGAATTAGAAAATAAGAAAAAAGAACTAGAAACCATTAGATTGCAAAAAGTTAAGGGGAGTATTATTCGTTCTAGAGCTAGGTGGGTGGAGGAGGGAGAAAAACCGACTAATTACTTCTTTAGTTTAGAGAACAGAAACTTTACCTCCAAAATTATACCCAAACTAAATAAGGATAATGGTGAAATTTTGACGAGACAGGAAGATATATTGGAGGAAATGAGTAACTTTTATAGGAAACTGTATAATTCTACATGTGATGGTCATGACATAAACTTAATGTTTTTTCTTAGTGACTGTGAGGTACCGAAGCTGTCTCGGCTTGATTCTGATCAATTAGAGGGGGAAATTACTTATGAGGAAGCTGGTAAAACATTAAAACACATGAAGAATAAAAAAAGTCCAGGGTCTGATGGGTTTACAACAGAATTTTTTAAATGTTTTTGGAGAAAATTAGGGCATTTTGTTGTTAGATCAATTAATTATGGTTATTATAGGGGGGAATTATCTATAACTCAAAGGCAGGGAATTATTACCTGTATACCAAAGGCAGATAAACCCAGACATTTTATTAGAAATTGGAGGCCTATATCATTGTTAAATATTGTTTACAAAATTGCATCAGGGACTATAGCTTATAGGATTAGAATTGTTTTGGACAAGTTGATAGATAGGGATCAAACTGGTTTTCTTTCTGGGCGATATATAGGTGTAAACACAAGGCTTATATATGATATAATGCAATATACTGAAGAAAATGATATTCCTGGAATGTTATTGACGTTAGATTTTGAGAAAGCTTTTGATTCAGTGTCTTGGGTTTTTATTGATAAAGTCTTAAATTTCTTTGGTTTTGGTAAAGGTATCTCATCTTGGGTTAAAACTTTACATAAAAATGCTTATTCAGTCATTAATCAGGGCGGTAATCTGTCGTCTTCTCTTAATATTAAACGAGGTTGTCGTCAAGGGGACCCGATCGCCCCATATTTATTTATACTCTGTGTTGAAATTTTGGCCCTCAGATTACGAAATAATGATAACATTCAAGGTATAGAAATTGATAATTGTCCAATATTAGTATCCCAATATGCAGATGATACCTCACTTATCTTGGATGGATCAGAAAAATCTCTGAAAGAAGCAATTGATGAACTTAATGAGTATGCCAAAATTTCTGGATTGAAAATTAATGTAGAAAAAACACAAGTAGTTTGGATTGGTAATAAAAAGTTTAGTGAAGAAACCTTTTTACCGAATCTCCAGTTACAGTGGGGTAAAAGCAAATTTACACTTTTGGGAATTGAGTTTAGTGTAAATCTTCATGAAATTCCAAAGATGAATTTTGACAAAAAACTAATTAAACTAAAATCATTACTAAAAACCTGGAGTAGAAGGTCTTTAACACCTATTGGTAGAATTCATATAATTAAATCACTGCTGGTATCACAGTTTAATCACCTTTTTATTTCACTTCCAAATCCAAATGAAAACTTTCTGAAAAAGTTGAATTCTATCCTGTTCCAATATTTATGGAATGGTGGGTCAGATAAAATCAAGAGAGATGTTATCATTCAAGACTATGTGAATGGAGGACTAAAGATGATTAATATAGATGCTTTCATTTGTTCTTTAAAATTAAGTTGGATAAGAAGATTATTCCAAACTACTGAGAAATGGCAGACTATCTTGAAAACTTATACTGATACTGATTTGCTAGCAAATTGTGGTAGGGAATATATACAATTATGCAGGAATAAATGTAAAAACCAATTTTGGAGAGATGTTTTTAGATCATGGTATAAATACAGTTTGCGAAAGGACAACTTAGGAAAGGATGAGTTACTCTTGAAAATACCAATCTGGTATAACAAAAACATATGTATTGGGGGAAAAACTATTTTTTACAGGGATTGGTATAAGAAAGGCGTGGTTAACATATATGATGTTTTAAAAGATGCTTCTGCAGGTTCTTTTTATACCCTTAATGAGTTTTCACTTAAATATCAGATTGTGACAAATTTTCTGCAATACCACAGCTTCACATCTTCAATAAAGGGGTTTATCTCAGCTTATGATCTAACAAAATCCAACATAGTTGCCCCCTTTATACCAGTAAATATACAACCTTTTTTCAAGTATGCCAGAGGTTCAAAAATGTTTTATAATGATTTGATTAGGAATAATCCAATACCATCTGGTAAAATAAAATGGAACCAAATTTTTGATGAGATAATTAATACAGAGTGGGCCAGAATTTTCAAAATTCCTTTCCAAGCTACAAAAAATACAAAGCTTCAGTGGTTTCAGTTCCGAGTGGTTCATCACATCCTGACAACAAATTCTTTCCGTTGTAAAATTGGCCTGGTTACCTCCCGTTTTTGTATTTTATGTAATTCTGAAAGAGAAACTATCATTCATATTTTGTGGGAATGTAATGAAGTACAGAATTTACTACAAAGTTTTGAAATGCTATTACAGGCATTACTTATTCCTTTTTCAATAAACAAAAAATATTTTCTCTTTGGATTGCTATCTTTTAATCATCCTCCTGTCAACAGGGTTGATAATGAAATTATCATTATTATCAAGCAGTACATATACAGAATGAGGTGTTTACACAATTCTTTACATATACATTCATAAATTAACATAATTAAAGACAATTATAGAGTTCAAAAATATATTGCAACTGGTAAGGGCGACTCTGTGAAGGAAAAATGTGATATAGAATAGCGTTAATGGAAAAAGTTAATTGATTTATAATATAGAGTACTCTTGCTGTTTTTTACTTGTAAATTATTATTATTAGTACCAGTGTTATTGTTATTCATATATCAAGTAGGCTTCACCCAGCCCTTGGCAAAGCTGAAAATATTATGTCTTGTCTATATATAGCTACCTCCCAACCTGTTCTTCCACTTTGTTTCTATTTCTTTTTCTCGCTTTCTTTTTCTTTTCTTTAAACGTCTTTAATTATTTCTACATGCTATTTGTCTGTCCAGCCAATAAAGTGCAATATACATTCATGTAAATCTGATCTTATTTATCACTGCAGGTATACAATAGATAATTTATTGGGTTTTTTTATGTGTTGATGTAAGGATGTGAGAGTCATGTGACATGTGGAAGGTGATCTTGTTTTCTTGATAATAACAGTGAGGATGATGATCACATGTACATGATGCAAGTATTTATATTAATGACCAGTGTTGATTTGTATTTTTTCTCTGTATGATTATAACGATACAATGATATTGCTTTGATGATGATGATGATGAGATGATGATAATAATGATGATGATGAGATGATGATGATAATGATGATGATGAGATGATGATGATGCATTGTATGAAATATGATGAGATGTTTGTTTTGTATTAAAAAAAAATGTGATGATGAAGGTGATGAGAATTATGATGGTGCATGTCTGTGAGATGTGTTGGTAATGAGGCTATTGTTTATGATGGATGATGCTTGATGAATGATGATTATGATAATTGCTAATTTGATGAAGATGTATATTGCACATTAAAATGAAAATAAAAATCAAATTAAAAAAAAATAATATTAAAAAAAATTAGCAGAATGTACAGAACTGATCAGGCCTGCAAGTGCAAAAGCCCAAGGACTTGTTGGGAATCCAGCGACAGCGACGTTATGAGTATTCTGGTATCAGATATTCTTAAATTCAATGTAAATGGTTAGAAACTGTGCAACTCAATTGATGACATCACACATAAAAAACGTTCACGTACATGCACATCATATTCTCTTTCTCACTTGTGCACTAGACTTGCACAAGCCCACACATAATTACAGTGATTAATCTTGTACATGTACAAAGGCGGATTTAGGCCTCTGGTTTGTACATAAAACACTACTTCTGCCATTTAATTTTACAGACCCCCCTCCGCGACACATACAAATCTTCTGAAGACCAAATAGATGATCAAACGCATGCAGTAAATAAATATTTTTCAGAATCGATTCAGGAATGTGTAGAGAACTCAGAAAAAGAGATCGTCGATAAACAATCTTTTTCAGGTGACTATTTATACACCAAAGAATATCTTGATATTCTAATAGAAAAAATTAACCACGAAATTGCTGAAAATGTGGAAGAAAACTTTTCAGAACATCTTGACATGAAACTGGGAATGTTGGTCGTGACTTTGGAGACATTGATGAAATTGATGCTGATGACCACAGCAGCACTGAGATTACTGAAACCATTTACCTTGGACATCCAATGCCAGTTTGGGTTTGTATGGTAATGATTTTACTCCAAATGATCACCTACTCTGTGTCCAGCCGCGAATTAGAACATATTCTTGCGCTCATATCAGCTCATTGTCTCGAAATACATCCAGGATTGAGAAGTTTGTAGCACTTCAAAAAACATTTTGCATCGTTTTCATCTTCTTTGAATAAACATTTTTACTGTGTTTATTGCTTGACCTGCGTGACATCAAATTCCAATGAGTGTTTCAATCAATACTGCAAAAAGATTCTGTCAAGTGCTAAGTCAACATCATACTTCATTGAATTACCGTTAAAGGATCAATTGAGAACATTTTTTAACAGACCAAATTTCATAAACTTAATTCAAGAACGTTTCAAAAGACAGATAAGAAGTGATGTTTTTGGAGATATATACGATGGAGAGATATATCAACAAATGTCAGAAAATTGTGGGCCTTTGTCCGCTGAACTTCCCTACAATCTTTCTTTTGTTTTAAACACCGATGCAGTCTCTATCTTCAAAAGTACAAACAGAGGAAACATGTGAGAACATGCTTTTGGTTTGGCGACAACAAGCCGCTCATATCATCATTCTTAAATCTTTCTTTAAAGGAATTAGAAGGGAAAGGGATGGACATTTCTGTCCGAGCATTTTTAGCTCACCGGGTCCGAAGGAATGAATGGAGTTGTTCCATATTTGGTCAGAAGCATCTTTGGGTGAAGGGGAACCAATTTTGTATAAATCGTTGGTGTGGCCCCCCTGGGGGCTGAGGAGCGGGGCCCAATAGGGGAAATATAGCAAATTCTTTAAAATCCTTTTTCTTCTGTAGGAATGAAAGGATTTGTTACATTTCTGGTCTGAAGCAACCTTTGGGGAAGGGGAACCAATTTTGTATAAACCGTGGGTGTGGCCCCCAAGGGCCTGAGTGACGGAGTCCAATAGGGGAAACATAGCAAATTATTCTTTAAAATCCTTCTTCTTCTGTACTTAAGAATTGTTCATCAGGTCTCCCTGCTGCCTGATAGAGGGGACCCTTTTTGTCATTGCTGCGTATTGGGGACGTTTCGGCATACATGACCTCAGATGATCTCATGGATCTCACATCCTCTGTGGTTTGTAACTCTCCAGTAGGGAGTCGAGGGCCTGTGAAATTTCAGGTGTGATTGATGGGTGTTTGCAAGCAGAGTTCAGTGCCATATCGCTGTTTTACGACCTTAGGAAAGTCTATGTGTAGAAGTCTGAGCCATGTAAGGCAACAAAGTTCTCAAGGGAAGGTGTAAGCTCCTCATCAGCTTTTATTTCCTCGCCATTATGAGTGATCCCCAAGTCCCGATTTAGCAGATTGTCCTCTGTAAATGCCACTATTCGTTGAAACAAGTCCTCAGGGCTTTCACTAGCATCATGTTTTATTGACGCAAAGTCTATGAAGTGGGCCCCTGTTGTCTCCAAGAAAGCTGGGTCCACGTCCCGAGGCTGGGTACATTGGTGCTCAGTGCGTATGTGATCATTTCGGGGGGGGGTGTTTGTCGCGCGCTGGGCGTCAACGTAGCAGAAGGCTTTCACAGTAGCTCCAATTTGAGCCAACCTGTTTGCCGTGGGTTGCGTCTCGTATTCCTGGGGGAAGAAGATCCTGGTGGTTGAGCAGGGGTCGGAATCACTGATGAACTCTGGATTGGAGGGAGACATGATCCGACTTTCTGCAACATACTACTTTGGCTTCGGACTCTGGGTAGTCGAGAGGTGGTATGAGCCCTCTATCACCAATAGGCTGGTCACACCGAGCCCTTGGTTTACATACTTCCACGAAGGCGGTGGCTTAGGGTCAATCGCGAGAGTATGCTCTTCCGGGTAATATAGATACTCGTTATGTATACTTTTACGAGTATACTACTTTGTGTATCCCTGACACTTTGGCGCTGGATATCCATGCTGATATTAGTGTCCCCTCGTTGGGCTCCGGGGTGGGCGGGGACACAGACAGTGAACTAATTAACAAACATACATGGGTAATGAAAAAAACACAGAAAAACACCCTACAACTACCACATTCCCACAATTCATCATCATGTCGTCAACCACTAGTGGAAAAACTGCAGCAACATTGTCTCCTCTTCTGTTGAGGAAGGGTTGACAGTGTCGCAGTCAAGGATGCTTCGGTTAAAGTATCTGCAGACATACCTGCCTGGGGCTCACAAGTCTGGCCAAGATAACTTGAAAATCCTCACGGGAGACCCATCCCGTTTCACGTCTATACGAAAACCAACCAAAAACAACAAACAGTCAAAACCAGCACCACAATCAAAACCACCATCAAAAACACCTTCCACTTCAGGAGAAAACCCTTCAAAGGTTGGCCCATCTAGGGCACATGTGCGTTCGCAGCGATCTCGCTCACTCACATCTGTTCCTCGATCCCAACTGAGACCAGAGGCAACATCACCTACCAACAGACCTAGGAAAAAAATTAGAATAGCGAGGGGCAAATCTGAAGCACCGGATCTGAATGTCACCTTTGGCAAAAGATCAGAGGACCCGACAAACCGGTTCAATGTCCTACTAGATTTCGATGATGAGATGGAGACGAATGCCTCAGCGCTTCGTGCTTCGACTCCATCGAAATCCAGCCAAAATAGCAAAAGATAAATAATACAATTATCCAATGGAACATCCGCGGATTAAAGGCAAATATAGAAGAATTTCAGAATCTATCAAAAGAATTTAGACCCGCCATTTTTTGTCTACAAGAAATCATGCTCAAAAACCCAATCACGCTTAGAAATTTCTCACTCTACACTAACATTCCAACTGTAGTTAGCAGAGCAGCAGGTGGCGCAGCGGTAGCTGTCCATAAAAATATTCCTCACAGAATGATCAAGTTAAACACAAATTTACAGGCTGTTGCTGTCTGTGCAACATTACACAGACAAATAACCGTCTGTTCAATTTATCTCCCTCCGAGTATTGTTTTCACTTGTGAGCAACTCAATAATCTCGTCTCCCAGCTCCCAACACCATTCATAATCCTCGGTGATTTTAATGGTCATAATAGCCTGTGGGGCTCTCCCAACACAGACGAGAGAGGAAGACGTATTGAGGAATTTATAGATAAAAACAACTTGTGCCTTTTTAACAACAATACCCCTACTTATTTACACCCTGCTACAGGCTCTCGTACCCACATTGATCTATCATTATGCCATCCATCCATTTTACTTGACTATGACTGGAGGGTAAATGATGATCTTTGTGGGAGTGACCACTTCCCAATTTTTCTTCAGAATATTG
>NW_018408703.1:210628-221062 GCF_002113885.1 Mizuhopecten yessoensis
GCTCAATTTCAAATCATCAAACAAAGAAAGTTATAATGAACAATTTACCCTACCAGAACTTGTTGATTCGCTTAGAAAATCACAGGACACTGCTTCAGGTCCTGATGATATTCCATATCAATTTCTAAAGCACTTACCGGACTCGTCACTAACATGCCTTCTTTACATATTCAACCAAGTTTACGCTTCCGGAAAGATTCCCGATTCGTGGAAGAACTCCACAATTATACCTATCCCAAAACCGGGAAAGGATGCTACTGACCCAAACAACTATCGTCCTATCTCTCTGACTAGTTGTGTATGTAAAACCTTAGAACGATTGATAAACACTAGACTGGTTTGGTTTCTTGAGGCCAACGATATAATATCCCCTCTTCAAAGTGGCTTTAGAAATAGAAGAGGGACAAATGACCATCTTATCAGATTAGAGACATTAATTCGCCAAGAAGGAACACCTTGTCGCCGTGTTATTTGATCTTGAGAAGGCCTATGATACTTCATGGCAGTATGGCATCATGAAAGATCTTCACGACCTTGGCGTACGTTGAAACATTCCCAATTATATATCTCATTACCTATCAGATAGACACTTCAAAGTCCGTGTTGGTTCAACTTTTTCTGAAACATTTAAACAGGAAATGGGAGTCGCACAGTGTGGAATCCTATCAGTCATCCTGTTTTGTCTTAAAATCAACGATATAGTCAAATGTATTGGTCAATCAACAGAAGGGGTCGTTATTTGTGGATGACATCTTGATTTGTTACAGATCTAAGAACATGCAACTTCAACAGATTTTAAGCCAACTACAAAATTGGGCAGACGAAAACGGCTTCCAATTGCATGATCGTAAGAGGGGACTAAATTTGGGACCTTGTCTCTTGTCTCTTCTCTCCTTTCTAAATAACTTTCTTCTTCCTAATGTCTCCCTTGACAATGCCTCACTTTTGGCCATTTGTTGAGCGTTCGGAAAGCTTTTGGGTCTGTCCCCCGGCCGAGACATACCAAAGTCTTTTAAAATGGTAGTTTCTACTCCTGCTTAACGCTCAGCAAATTGGGAGTGGGACGACTGGTTCACCCGTTGTCAGTATAATGTGACCGGGTGGGACGTCCTGCTGGGTGTCTTCGGCAGTATGTTCCAGTGAGGTAGCACTATCAAGTCGGCATCAGTTCCGCGCTATCACAAGGAGACAAACACGAACATATCGCAGCCTCCCAAAATACACACACATACACTACACGCATGCATCTTGCACACAGGGGAGGCCGTCCTTAAATGACCTTAGCTGTTAATTGGACGTTAAACAAAATCAATCAAACAAACAAAATCCAATTCTCTAAATCTAAAACTGTGCATCCATTTTTGTCAAAAACGAAAAGCACACAATGACCCAATCATTACACTCGATGGCACTATAATTCCTGTTGTTGAACAGACTAAATTCATCGGCAACAATTATTGCTACGTCACTGTTCTTCTCTAGTGCGTCATCCGCTATGGCAGATCCAATTCCAGAGACCGAAATTGGAGCACCTTAACATTCGAACAAGGAAACAAATGATCGATTGTTACAACCGGAACAAGGTGCGTGTCGGAACGATCTAATAAGTGGACACCAACTGTTTGACTTTAGTAACCCCTCCAGGAGGCAACATTACCATAAGGAAAATGGTGACCGGGTACCCACGTTCACAGAAAGTATCGACCTGGACATTCAGGTAGAATTTAGTGCTATAAAAGACTTCCTATCGGATGTAAAACTTCCCGCGGGGATTAACGTTTCCGAATCAAAACAAGGAATAAAACGGGAGGACCAGTCACACTCAGCCGTAATGGGAAAGTTTGCGCTTTATGCAGAGATAACATTAAATTTTTTGGAAAATAGACGATGCCCAAAATGTAACTAACGACCATCTACAACAACTTAACAGAATTCAATTGGCCCAAATTAGATATCTACATGAGGAAAATGCCGGGCTTAAACTACAAGGGTAGTTTGACAAAGACACGGCCCGTTTGTATAGGGCGCTAGAAAAGAACTCGTCCGGTTTTACACAGGAATCACTGACGTCACTACAACACGCCGCTGCTATAACAGCATTAACAACACGAGGAAATTCTACCCGCGTTTGATTTTCTAACAGTAACGGCTACCGTCAAAATAGCTTAGCATTTGTATTGGTATATAGCAATTATATAGGGACGTATACTGGATTGGACATATAGGCATTGTGTTATTAAAAAAATGAATTTAAAAAATGTGTACTGGTCATTTGTAACTGGTCGTTTGTCGGGACCTAAAACTGTCATTGCCCCCCAACAGACATCTATCCTGGGTAGGGCGTGGGGCTTGGGAACCCTCCAAGCAAGTCAACATCGGATTGTAACACTCGCGTCCTTGACCAACAAGTTTTTGGACTTCGTTCATTCATTGGAGCGTTCAAAGTTCTTAGTAGCAATCTACATCCTGAAATATGTTCTCCCAATCCTCGCTACCCTCAGCCGTACCTTCCAACAAGGAACGATCAACTATGCCAACATCACCCCAAGCATCAATGCCACCTACAGCAGGTTGGACGAGTTGGTGCAGACCAAGAAACCAGTAACACACCTCAAGGGAGATGTAGCAGTTGACAGACGTCTGACCATGCTGGAAATGAATCCTACTGACTTCCAATATGGAAAGTCTCCTGGAGAAATATGTGTTGGCTCTCAAATCCAACATCAACACCAGATTTGAGCATGCGATGCCACTGCTGTCAGCATTTGCTTTTTGTGATCAATGCAGCATTCCAGTGAAAGAGGCGATAACTTTCCATGAGTATGGTACCGACAGTATCAAGTTCATATCGGACCACTTTGGCTACAGTGAGGATGAATCCTTAGCTTCTTTTGCGGAGTGGACACAGTTCAAATACCATCTTGAACTTATTGAAAAAAACACTTCCAGAAGAACTATCGGTCACTCCAACAGAGTTTGTACTGCAGAGACTGTTGGAGTTGAGGACACCTTACCGACCATCATTTCCATTGCTGGCGAAGATTGCGGAAATAATCCTGTCCTTGCCCGTCAGTAATGCATGGCCAGAACAGCACAGTCAAGCGAATCAAGACCAGATTGAGGAACCGTCTAAACAACAGCATGATTGATGCTGTCATGCACGTCAGTATGAATGGGCCACCAGTCCACACAGAGGAAGGAAAACCTTAGTGAAGAAGACTGTTGATTTGTGGCACCAGACAAAGACCAGACGTCAACTTCCCAACCTCCCTGCTCCAAAGCTAAACCATGAAATCAGGGAGTAAGAGGCTGACCAGGCCACCAGAGCGCGAGAAGAGCTGGGCCTTATGAAGGCACGCCTTTTTTATTCAACTTTTTTTCATAATCACATTTTACTAGTTACATGCACATTACAATTGTTTTATATAACTATTTTCGTTCGGTAACTATATATCAATCAGAATCGGTAAATATATATATATATGTCTAACTGTTTACTCATGCATGTACAAAGTTTATATTAATTTAAGATTATATTTCCATCGGATATTTCACGTTTTTTAAAGACAAGTACAGAGTACTATGACATCTGTAAGTAAGACAGATCATTTCTATTTTGAATACATGTATCCGACAGGAATATATGGCTCTAAAGACTTTACCCAAAATATACTAACAATGTCAGCTCAGTTAAGTAAGTAAATGATTGAAGGCACGCTTTCTTGACCAAGGTCATTTCTGCTCTTAAACTAGGGCGTTATCGTACCAGTGATGCATGTTGCGACAGCGAGGATGTGACGACACGTGATGATGAATGTGATGAGAATGACGACTTTGATTATGATAACTAAACAATCATCAATGATAACTAAACAATCATCACAAAACATTATGCGAAACTACACCAGATGCTTTATTAGTTTATAATTCATGTTCCCTGCCCATAAAGAACAGATACATATTCACAGGCAGTCAATTACAATTCAAACTACTTTGTCTTTGATAGTAAGATCAATTGAAAGACACAAAATATCTTAATATAATAATGTAATGCAGTTCTAAAATCATATAATATGCAAAGTTATCACTTTAAGTCTTTCAGTCTATTCAGTACTTAGTGGAGATCTAGAGTAGTCCCAGATTATTAAATAATTAAACAAATGAATAGCTTAAAATCAGTGTGAACATGTCAATTGATTGGTCCAGTGGTTTCAGTACTCGGAATGGCTGACAAAAAAAAAAAATATATAAATATTCAAAATATTGTATTATAATTATTCATTGAGATAATGCAACAACAAACGATTTTGGAAACAATGAATTTTTGACCTCCAGGAGAATGCGTTTTCAGCATCATGGGTAGTAGAAAAGTTTTCAATTTTAAAGTTGAATGGAAAATAATTTGCATGATATTGATGTTTTTATAATGAACAATTATCCTCATTTGTTTCTCTCAAAAGCGCTTAAAAACCACTTCCGGTCATCTAGGATTTCAAAAGTTTCCGGGGGAGACCGTTAGAAACCATTCACTGGTCCGATGAACTGGCCTCAGCCTTTACAAAGGCACAGAAAGCACTCTCATCAAACCGCACCATCACATACATTACCACGATCCAGTGATCAGATATGGATAGTTACCGACGGCGCTGTAAAAAACGGGCATTGGAGCTACCTTGTATGTCACCAGAAACAATAGATCACTGTTAGCCGGGTACTTTAGCGCCAAGCTCAGGAAAAATCAAATCAGTTGGCTCCCATGTGAGATTGAGGCACTGTCAATTGCCGCTGCAATCAAACACTTTAGCCCGTACATCATTCAGTCGTCCACAGCAACCTGTGTACTTACCGATAGTAAACCTTGTTCAAGCGTATGAAAAACTCATGCGAGGTGAATTTTCTGCAAGTCCTCGTGTCACTACGTTTCTATCGACAGCGAGTCGATTTCAAGTATCAGTTCAACATGTGGCGTGCTGTGCGATCCTCCAATCAGACTTCGCCAGTCGAAATGCACCCGGGTGTCCCGAGCCATTGTGTCAAGTTTGTTGGCCAGACAATGGACTCTGAAGTGCGTGCCATTTCAATGGTACTGCGATATTACCGTTCACTACCAGATATGCATGGTTTAGTATTCAGGCCTACCTCAAACGTACATGTGCCCACCGTAGGCAGGGTACAGGACCCTCCAAAAAGGTCACTAACGTTCGTGATGTCAAACGTTACCTCAAATAGCTCAATGTCACTACATTGTCATGAGATGGACTCAACATCGTGAAACCACCCGACATGTCATCAGTTGACATGCTTTAAGGGCCGAAGTGTCTAGGTCGAAAAGGTCCGGGCCGAAGTGTCTCTGAACGAGGTGAGGTATCTCTAATTGCTTTCTTAAACCCACAATTATCTCCAAAAAATATCGAAATGCAACTAAGTATAGGTGTTATACCTACATATACTACTGTAAATATAGCACCTATACAGGCATGTTTCCAGGTGAAGTTAGAGTAAACATGTCTAACTTTGCCTGAGAACACACCTGGGCAGGTGTTACTAGTATATCTACACTCAAATCTCTTACTTTGAAGGTTACATGTGCACAGGTACTGTGTTATGGATATACATCAATGTCTGTGGTTATATACGGAGTACGTCGTGCGAGATCCTGAGTGTACACAGTGTTGATATATTTATCATGCAATAAGCCAAAGCTTGAAAGGGGCCAACACATAAACTATGACTCAAATTATAGCTAGTGGGCTTTTTACAGGACAATAGTTGACATAGCATGTATGTGCATTTCTACTAAATGTAATGGACCTCAGTTGGCTTATTATCTTATCGCCGGATAAATACAGTAAGTAAATACTGTAAATCACTTATAATTGAATTTCGCATATACTTTTGTCGTGAATTCGGTGTGTGTTATTCACACACCGTCACAACAAGTAGTTGTAAATGCTCTCAGCTCCTGAAATCAAAGACAAGGTGGAGGAAAATCACTCACGTGTTGTTCGTTCGGGTTCAAGATGTATAAGAGACCGCGCCAACGCGTCACAGCGATGATATCACGTAGCTCACGAGATCTCGTGTCGGCGCGGTCCACGGTCCAAGGGAGATAACTCTCCCGAAATTCACCACACTCCTCCCCGTTTTATGAAGGCCCCTTCTGGGGCCTGGTTATGGCCAGGAAGAAGTCCATTGATCGGAAACCGCCTAGGTGTTGGCGCTTGGCGTCGGCCAGACGGATGTCGGCCCTCCGGAGGTGGATTAAAGGGGAGGTCAGAATCCCCCTTAAATGAACAGTGTTTTGCGAAGGTCAGATCCCCCCTTAAGTGAACAGTGTTTTGTGAAGGTCGGAACCCCTATTAAGTAGATAATACATTGTCGCCCTCTAGAATTGAGCGACAAGTTATTTAGTAACTCCTTAAGTAACAATATGTTAAGCACAGTCCTACCGTACCCATTTGGAGATGAGATTAGTGGTGGAGGCCAGTGTTTGATTTAGGCCTCAATAATCACAGCTTCTAGACTTGCTGGGCTTATCTCCCCAAGGAACACCACGGCTATGGATACAATCCACACGATAGGCACAGTCACCCCGTGCCTTGATAAGTATGAGAATAGTCTCCCCGTGACAGTGCCCAACATTAGCTACGGGGAACGTGGCAACACTGTTGGTCAATACGACAGTGTGTTCCCCTGCAAATTGCATTGATGGGCATGCTGCCTGTAGGCGGCCCCATTTAAGCTGTTATCCTACCAATTACTGGCGAAGGGAGCTGTCTTATCACAATAGGAACCTAGGTAGCCAATAAAATGTTCAGGGAAAGAATGCCCTCCCAATTTGTAGAAAGATGTAGGATGACTTGGTTTTTAGAGGATAATAGGGAAGCTTAACCTCCCCTGCCTGTGGATGCCACAGACAAGTCCAGGGGCTACTTTAGTGCCCCCCACTTTGAGTTTGGAGTTAAGGAGGAGAGAATCCCACTCCCCTTACTACCACCGTACTTCTAACGTGCTGAGGGGTTACTCGCACGGAGTGCAGGAGTAAGCTGGTGGGGAAGTGATCCCTCCCCACACTGCAGGTGTGCCATACAACTGGCGATGACAGTTGGCTAGCTATGCCCCTTACTCGAAAGAGTAGAACCCCCTGGCGTTGGCATTGAGCTGGCTCGCCAGGAGATACACGTTATCTCCCCTGAGCGAGGCCAACTCCTCCAGGGTATGCCTTAGGAGCCAGGGGCTGTTGATTCCAACCCCGGCTCCTGTAGGCACCAGGTAGGGGGCATCTGACTCTAGCAATAATCTGCTAGGGTCAATGCCCCCCAGGGCCAGTCGCGTGGAGGGGGCTCTAAGGGATAGAGCCGTCACCCCAATATGGAGGTTCGGCAGCAGCTGCCGCCAAGCCTCAATATCCTCCACAGACCCCGTGAAACAGTGCCAATGCACCGCCAGCGTGGAGGCCCCTGGCACCCTTTGGAAACATCCGAGGGCCTCCTGCGCTGCTCGGCCACTGCCCCCATCTTTGCAGTGGATAATCACTGGTCTGCCACCACCCTCAACCACAGCCCCTTGTAGGACAGTGGTCAAGGTGGTGACCTGATCCCTGGTGACCTGCTGCCGGCATTCTGCAGGTTTGGGGCACTGTCCCGCACAGCCACAATTGGAGGTCAGGTCGATGCCTACCTCCCCTATAGCTGTACAGGCCGGGTCCCGCAGCTGCTGCAGGAAGGCCATCAGGTGGCGTCCCCTCCCCACTTTATGAGGGTGCAGGCCAATCGCCACCTTGACCCTAGGGTCACCTGCCACCTGGCCCTGACGCCTAGACCAGCTGTCGGGGTAGGCATAATTGGCCACCCCGCCCAGAAGGACTATGTCCCCACCCTCCTCCTGAGCTGCCAAGTCAGGAAAGGAGGTTGCCCTGCCTCTCGCTAACATAGCATCCAGGTGGAAGTGGCAGTCATAGACTGCCACCGGTGGGGGGCGCACAGGCAGGGCTGGTCCTCTGGAGGCAGAGTCACCGCCATCGACAGAGGAGCTCCTATTCGGCGCAGAACCTACCTCCTCCGATCGGCCGGATGGTCCTGGGGCAGTAACACCGCCCTCCGAGGAACTAATTGGCCGATCGGAGCCGGTCCTTGGAGCAGCCCCCGAGCCGGGGACCAAGAAACGCCTCGGCTCGAGGTACCCCTGGCGCCGCTCTCTGGGGATAAGCCTCATGATCGCGACTTGCAGCCTCCAATGAAGAAGGCTGCCAACGGACCGGGGCAGACTGAGGGACACCGGCCCATCATCCCCCAGGAAGTCATTGATGGCCTCTGCCACCAAGGTCTCTCTGGGGGAGAAGGGACGAGGAGCCTCAACAGCCCGCGCTGGGTAATGTCTACCCTCCACTATAAGGGCAAGAAGACCCAGGACGTCTGGGACCCCGCAGTCATGGGCCTGTGCACAGAGCATGCGCACAAGGCCCCTGACCCATTGGTCCCAGCCATCCTCGGGGCTGCCCTCATGGTCAGGATGTCGCTGCGTCAACTGCTCCCGGTTGTTCTCGCCCACCCCACACGCCAGGCATCCGCCCTCCACGTTCACCAACAAATTGAGGTGAACGGAGAGGGCGTGACGCCTAGGGTGGCGGTCAACATCCGGGCACAGGTCACAGTTCCGGTACCTGACCCCTTTGTTCCTAGCCGGCTCGCTGGGGGAGGACGATGCCCCTTGCTCGCTTGCCAGCGAAGGGACACGACGCCTCTCGGCGGAGGAGGCCGTGCCTCGAGCAGAGAACCGCTCTAGAGGCACAAACCCTCCCTCGGCCCCGGCAGGAATGTAGGGGAGGGGTCCCAGGGACTGGGCCCTAGACCCCCTTTCCCCTGTAAGGGAAGCTAGCCCCCTACCAGCTAACTGGCAAGAAGGCTCCTCCCAACTCCGAGCAGAAAACCGCTCAGGAGGTTGAACGCTTACCTTCGGACCCGGCTGCAGGTTCAGCCTGGGTCCTGAAGGTTGACCAGAGGTGGAGGGAGACGCAGAGGCAGCTGACCGCCTCCGTCTTCCGGATCTCCTCCTCCTCCTGGGCTTCCGGTCCTTTCCCGGTGCCTCCTTCTCCTCCGAGTTGGGAGGAAAAGGGGCCCCCTGGAAAGGCACCGGCGGGGTGGCCTCAACCACCTCCTCCACTGGTCTCTGGAGTGGCCTGAAGGCCCCCCACCCCAGGAACGGTGAACGACTCCGGATCAGTCTCGAGTGGAGCCGTCCTAGTGATCCTGGGAGCAGGAATCACAGGGTCATCCCCGGAGACCACGGGCATGTCCAGGATGAACTGGGGTGGGCCCATCCTGATCACAGGCTTGAAGCTCCACCCCCCGTCCTCCTCACTGGAGGCCAGCTCCTCCTCGGGATCCTGAGTCCCCTCACCGAGGACCTCCCCCTCAGGCTCACTGGCCTCCTCTCCCATCCCTTGGATGGTGTCAGATTCTCCATAGAAGGGGAACTCTGACCAGTTCCCCTCCCCCTTAGGGCCCTCTGTCCCTTCCTCCACCTCCGGAGGAGCTAACTCCACGTCTGGAGGTGCCTCCTCCTCCTCTGCGCTTAGGAATTCCTCACTCGAGGAATAATCGATTCTGAGAATGTTGTCCATTCTGTAAAGGAAAGAAAACCTTCCTCTACTATGATGAAATAGAAATACCCTTTTTTTTTTTCTTTTTTTTTTGTAAGACTTGCTCTCCATTAAAGCTGTTTCTCTCACCTGCACCCTGTGACTACAAGTCCCAGGAAATACGGAGGGATTTTTACTATCCTTGCTACTATCCCTAGAGCGCTTTTCTATACCCCTTAGGCATAGTATTTTTTATATACCATACCACCAACTATGCTCTGCACTGGTTTTAGTGAAGAACATAGTTGTCAAGTTTCTGGGGGTGCCCTTGTCTGCCTTCCCGTGCGGGTACGTACCCCACCCGTACTACCACGACAATTGGTAGTGTCACTCGGAATGACACTAGCTTTACCTAGCCGCTCATCAACGATTGGGTGCCCATGCTCAGAGACCTGTCCTTTCCTTCCCTCGTCATGCGTTCCCACCAAGGGTTCGGGAGAACCTGCCCCCGTCGGGGGTTCGGGTCCCTGCGTGCGCGTCTCACGATTCTTCGCACCTACGACCGGCACCTGTACGGGCAATGAGAGAGAATGTTTCATGCGACGCAACCACAAGGGCAGAAACCGTCCATTGTAAGCTTTTAACCGATCATGATGGCAGTGCTTTGACCCCTTGTGATTCCTCAAATTGTAAACTGGGTGCTTTACCCCAGCTATCAGGTATGGTCCTATACAGGGGGGCTTCAGCTTTGAGCTTTTTCCTACGTTCGTGGACGTGTCCCTTTTGTATACGACGTCCCCTACTTCGAATATGGTTTCCGCCAACCTAAGGTCATAGTCCCGTTTTTGTCTCCG
>NW_018408703.1:223619-233346 GCF_002113885.1 Mizuhopecten yessoensis
ACAGGGGCAGTGACCATTATGCCCGTGATGACCCCATCACTTAGCCATTTCTGCCACTTCTCAATGCCCACTCTGGAAACAGTCACCAGTTTCTCCAGAGTGAGCCCCTCATCATCATCTCTTATACTCAAGATTTTCTGTGCCGTCGCGGGGCCTAAACCCTCCAACGTGCACAGCTCATTTTCTGTAGCTGTTCGTATATTTATGACAGCCATGACAAAATATAAAGTTCCAAGAAAGAAATAAGTTAACACACTTAATTAATTAATTACACAATTATGTACAGGGACTTATATCAACAGTGCTATAGTAGACACGTGCCACCGTCCCGTACAAAATTCCAACGATTCCAACTACGATTTAAAGTTTACAAAATAATTTCTAATTCCTAAAATAACTAATTTCTAACCTAATGTAATAATAACCTAACTAAACATATAATAATTTCCCTACAATATAGAAATAATATCCTATACTAACGATAACTCAAGTCTCGCCTGTCATATGTATTCCGCCAATATGGGCGGCCCACTATACAGGCGAATGAAGTTCCGTGAAAACCTAACAAGTAAACTAAATTAAATTAAATATAAATTTCAGAACGGCAGTGAAAACACCGCCGACTCTGAATTACCCCTAATAAATAATTAAATAAACAATAATAAACTGCTAGAACTGTCCCAAAATCTCTCACTCGTAATTCGCGCACTGGTCAACAAAATGGCCAGCGCACGTGCGAGCGAGAGGGGACCAGCAAGGTAGAAAAAAATATGGAAAAAAATGTCAAAATAGCGCGAATAGCGCGAGTTCTTTCTCACTTATGACACCGATTCTCGTGAATTCGGTGTGTGTTATTCACACACCGTCACAACAAGTAGTTGTAAATGCTCTCAGCTCCTGAAATCAAAGACAAGGTGGAGGAAAATCACTCACGTGTTGTTCGTTCGGGTTCAAGATGTATAAGAGACCGCGCCAACGCGTCACATCGATGATATCACGTAGCTCACGAGATCTCGTGTCGGCGCGGTCCACGGTCCAAGGGAGATAACTCTCCCGAAATTCACCACACTTTTTTTATTCGCGTGTATTTTAATTGGCGAATGATAAGACTTTCATGCATTGTGCCATAGTCAATACTATTATTCGCAAGGTATATAATTATGCGACTGAGTCTACTTGCATATTAACATGGAAATAACTCTCGCAAAATATAACTGATTTACAGCGGTGCAGGTTACACCGTGATGCCCTGGGGATATTGGGAGGAATCACTTGAGTAAGGTCTTTGTATTCTATTTGCATTCTTTGCAAAAATATTTGACACCTTTTCCATTGTTAAAATTGTTTTAACCCTGCACAATTTCTGTGTAACCACCCTTTACAGTTTTCACACTGGATCCACTGCATATAACCCGTAGATTTGTCGCACACTTTATACTTGGTCTCGTCATCTCTATTGGAACTGTGGCGCGGTGACAATTCAACTGTGCTGGGCTGGGTGTTTTCATGAGAGTCGACTCGAAGATATTGATGTGCCAGCTGGTTGTGGATCCTCATGTGTCACAATTCCAGAGCCAGATGTGCTGGGCTGGGGGTATTCATGTGTGATCTGGGGGCCAGATGTACTGAACTGGGGGTCTTCATGTGCGAACCACGAACTGGATGTGCTGGGCTGGGGGTCACCTTGTGTGACTATAGGCTGCTGGGATGGCATCTGATGGGCAAACACACTACTACTTTTCATACTGTCCACCTGTGTCACTGCTGGTATAAGGTGGTTGATCAGCGTTGATTTGGTATGCCTGGACTAAACGTGTACACCGTAAGCATTGGTTAGTGTTGCTTACTCAGCTTTTTTAAAAGTTTTGAGTATGTCACTCTTCCTGAGCAGTAGTCCCTTTAACAAGTTATGAGACATTTTCTTTCCCTCCTTTTGGTCTTTGACAATAGAGTCAAATGTGACATTTGGAGTGCAAGCAGCTTCTTTATTTTTCCTCACGAGAATTTGCTTTCTGTGGGCCATGGTCTTTTCCACAGACAATGCCTGAAGTAGATCTTTCCTGAATTGGTTTAACATATCCCTCAAAAACTTTTTAAGCGTTTCGATGAATATCTTATCAATTGCATGGACTCTCCAAACTATTTCATCTAAAACATTTCTAGTGGAATGTCGTATATCGTCCTCAACAGTAACAGAGAAATTGTTGACGTTTGTTCTCTGTACAGGTACCTTTACAAACTGTTCATGAAGAACACGGCCGTCTTCAGTGTCTGTAAGAACACTGAGACAATGACTGTAAAGTTGGTCTCCATATGTATGTATATTGATGTCGGTGAGGGTTGAAAGACACTTTTCACAAAGAAGCATGAAAAAGCTGTACAATGTATCTGGTATATGTTTCAGCCTCTTGAAATGTTTTGCCTCCTTGTGACATCCATTAACGTTTCAGGCGAGTCAGAATGTTTTTCCAGGAACGACTCATTCTCCCTCAACTTGTCTAGACACTGAACCACACTGTTTGCCTCCTCGTAGCGTTCTTGTGCTGCAATGGATGTTTGATAACAAGTACTGTTGCGTTGTTTTATGTACTTGTATCTCACATTGCTAACACAATAACCCCCACGTACCGTACTCTAGCACGACATCCACTGATTATTGTTCTTGTTGATGTGTTCCTATCACATACAGGAAATAGGTCAACTTTTAGATTATCCAGTTTGGCTGAGAGAGCCAAGAACTCCTTCTTTGCAAATTATTGTGCTGCCTGGAGATTGCTGCTGAACAAGGTCGAAACCAAATCATCTTCTATCAAAGGGGTTAAGACGTTGTCAGTCAGTCTTCATACTACGTATTACACTGACGATATCAAATCCCAGAGGTAAAACAAAATCCACCATTTCGTCGGAGTTGAAGAATACTGTTAATGCAATAATGTTGTTAAAGTCATCGTCAAACTCCTCTTCAACTGTCCCATCCTAAACATGCTGGAGTTCAGATGTCTCAGGATCTGTCTCCATCCACATCATGTCCTGAATGTTGAAGAGCTGGTCAATGGTGGATTCATCTAATCTGAAAGTATAAAATTATCAATACAAATTAAAACACTGATAAGTCAGCAAGGGCCCTGCTATGTGTCTGACCCTAATAGTGACATTAAACTAAGCTATATATATACCGTATATCAAATTTGACTTTGACCTAATGACCTCAACATTTGACCTGAGGCTGATGACCTTGACATGTTGGCAGTTGACTTCTTACGTGATACTGAACAACTTTGCTTCATATTGTCATAACAAAGTTAAAATGTTTACTGGGTAAGAGATACAAAATTTAGACTTGATCTTCATGCTTGATTTTAACCAACTTTGCTTCATAATGTCATAACAAAATGTTTACCTAATCAGGCATTTTGTGGGTCATACAAGGTGTAATTTTAGCAGTATACCTCCATTCTACGTTTAGCAACAGTGACATTGACCTTATACATTTGTGAAACCCCTATAGCTATTGAACATCTACATATCACTGTGAATATTATTTTCCATAGTTCATATAGCCACGGCGGAGGGGATTGGAACGGTTGCAGGAGTGGCAGTAGGGGAAATTAGACCAAAACTTGAAAATGATAAAGATCTCCGCCCTGGAATTTCGGCCTCGTGTTGACCTTTTTTTAATACTTTCCAGGTTACTTTCAAGAATTCAGGAAATTGAGGGAGGGAAGGTTGCGGACAAGGCACTTTATGATGCCTACTACTATGAGCACGTTGAACAAGGCTAGAAAGTACCCGATCTGATGACCAAGAAAGGCTTCTTCATGCATTTGATAAACCTTTTCCCAAACATTTCCAAAACAAAGGGCAGAATCTCAAAGACTGACACAATGAACTTCTACATAGGATTGTTATTAAAGCCCATAGAGTCATTACAACACAAGCCATGCATTAGTGACATCCCCAGTTTTCTGCCAGTACTTCAATGTGAAACACCAAAACACTAATACTGTGCTGTGTGAATATGTGAAAGATACTGCATCAAATGGACACCAAGTGATAAAAAATGTCTTAATCTGTGATGATGGACACTGGGAGTTAAAAGTTGGTGAAACTTCAACTAAATTATCTGCGATCGGTATTGACGACAGTTACAGCATCCAGAAGGAGAGCATTAACTTGGTGTGCCAAATGATCAGAAAGATGGAGTTATGCCAGGGCATACCATTAAAGAAATCTGTTGTCTGTAGCCGCTTCCACACACTAGAAACGTGGAAGAGTAGAGCAGAGACGGGGAAACGACTACGGTCAATAAGCTGTTCAAGAGTGGTATCTTTTATCTCTCAAACCAGTGTATGTAGGATTTGCCAAAATATGACATTGGGACATAACACTAAGGAAAAGGAACCAATACCGGTAACTGAAACAAAGACAGAAAAAGAAACCAAGACAGACCTTACGAGGGAGTTTAAAAAACTCATTCCAGATGCTAGCGAGAACATGCTGGAGCTGCTGATTAGCCAAGCAACCAATGGTGGAAGAGATTCAAGGGGCAGACGCTGGAGTAAGTCGATGATCTCGTTATGCCTCAAATTATTCACCAGGACTCCCAAGAGCTATTCCACATTAGGGATTGTCAAATTCTTTTGTTGCCATCACCATCCCTCTTAGTTCTTTACAAGAACAATGTCCAGCAGAAAGTGGGATTCCAGAAGTATATTTTTAAGTGGATGTCAAAAGAGGCAAAGAGACTACAGATACCTAAGGAAGGACTGATAGGTGGAATCGTACTCGATGAAATTGCTATCCAGTCGGATGTACACATTACGAAAAGTGGCGATGTGGTAGAATGAGTGGGGTTTGTAGATGTAGGTGAGGGGGCAATCTGTGTGAGGTGTCAGGGGGAAATGAAAAGAAAGGGTCCCATCCACTACAACTGCTCTTCCTTGGTTTAACTGGGTTCAGATTTCCATTTCCCATTTCATATCTACAGAGGTGCATGCAACAGAGATACACTGTCTATTTTGGGAAGCAGTATCAAAGCTGAAAATGTATGGATTTGATGTAGCATACACCTGCATGGATGGTGCACCTTCAAACAGAAACTTCATGCACATCAACATAGGAAAAGGCCTCACGGAAACCATGTGCTCCTAATTCATGCTACCCAGATAGTACAGTGATTTTTATGATCGACTATTCACACGGAATAAAAAAAATAATAACATCCTGAAGAGCGGTATCTGCAACGGCTGTTCGCGGAACCTGACACTCCCAGATGCCAACATAATCCAGTAGCAGATGTGGGTTGATGCGTTCAAAAGGGACCAGGGAAATGGGTTGGCTCTGCATCGGAAGCTAACAAAAGAGCACATATTTCCAGGTTCGCAGTCAAGGATGAGAAACCAGCTTGCGGAGAGGAGGTGTTGGACGCAGAAATGCTTCATATTCTACTGGAGTATCAGTCAACATTAGGTAGCAAAGGTGCTGTACTTAATGGTGCAATTCAACTTTTCAACTTTAAAAACAAACTTCAAAACTAATCGAAATTTTCCGAGATTGGCGACCAGTTCGGGACATAGCAGATGACAGACTCAAAACGCTACAGTGTGTGTTGTCATGGTTTGTAGAATGGTAGACAGCAATAGTGGATAGAAAGGGTCTAAACAAATCGGAGAAGAGCAAAATGTTGATGTCTGGACAATGCTTTGAAGACCTTCAATCGTGCATTATTGGATTTGAAAAGCTGTGTCAGAAACTGCTCACAAAGCCTGACTACAACGTCCTTATCACACCTGCGTTGGTAAGATCTGATGCTATCGAAAATGAGTTTAATCAACATAGATCAAACTTATAATGGTGCGAACACAAATCCAAATGCCCTGCATATAGACTAACACTAAATAGCATCATCCTTAAACAAGACCGTGAGCTTCGAAGTCAAATGCTGGCAAATCAATATCTGCAGCCAATCTTTTGCATTTGAAAATCCCAAACCCCTGAAATCCAACAAAAGAAAAGTGAACCCAACAAACAAAATTAACCCTACCAAAAGATAAAGGTCATTAGGATGAAACTGATTATAACAGTACTAGTATATCCCTTCTAGAGGACCTCACACACACGCACATATTTCCAGGGAACTTGTAGTGTACATACCTCTCAACCTTGCAGCAAGTTAAGTTGTCTTCTCTGGGCATAGAGGGTTCCGGCACGAACGTGTTGATACACTCCAGCTGTTCTTTGAAGTTGATCACCTTCAGACCGGCTGTGGTCCTCACACATCCCATGGCTACGCCTAACTGGCCCGACTTGAACATTTGATGGCAGTCAACTTCTACACTATCAAAACAAAACAGAAACACACAATATAATATTATATAGATTATAGAATCAATTATAATTAGTATACCAATATGGAGAATCTAGAAAAAAATTATCAGGCCAACATTAAATAATTCATTGATGCCCAATTAATGGCATAAAAGACATTTTAAAAAACTGCTAGCTTTTATATTGTATCAATTTACTAATTAATTATGTGTACCATATGTCATAATATATCAACATCATATGTACCTGCATAATAACAGTTAACATAAAAAAAAAAAACATTTTGAAAAATAAACACAAATTTTTTAAAAATTGCTCGATTTGTTAAAAAAAATATAAAACATTGAATTGGTGTGGTAGCTAGTTGAAGCATATTTTTTTATATATTTAAAAAAAAATGCACAACTACATATTAAAACGTACATATCGAGAGTCATGCCCTGATATTTATGTATGCTGCGTTGGCTCCTCCACTTTTGTAATGACTCCACTACCTTTCATCCTGTCGAGTTCCTGTTTTACTTTATTCTGTAGTGTATGAGGAACCTTCCTCGGTGGAGAAACGACTGGTGTGACTGATGTGTCTATTTTTATTTCATATTCGCCTGGCATGCAACCAATCCCGCTGAACAAATGATCATATTTACTCAATGTCTCCTTGACTGTTGAGCGACTAGATTTCCGAGTGCTTTCAGCACTTTGATTTACATTGACAGAGTACACTCGTTTACAAGGTTAAGTGTCAAACATGTTTCAAGTCCCAACACAGACATAACATCTGCTTCCACAACTTGAAACTCAATCAGGTGGTACCTGTCTTTGTACAGGATGCTTGTGGTAAATTTGCCAACAGTTGGTACTTCATGTCCAGAGTACGACACCAATTTGCTTCGATTTCTAACCAGTTTATGCAGGTTAACACCAGATTTCACACAAGCCTTCCGGCTAATCACATTGCAATCTGCCCCTGTGTCCAACTTGAACATTGTAGGTGTTTTGGAACTGTTGATTGGTATTGACACCTTCCAGTCTCGCTTACTCTGCCCAGTAGCTGATTTGTCCATATCAATACTATCAATGAAAAATGTCTCATCAGAATAATGTTCATCAATATCACTCACCGTTTCATCTATTTGATGCACATTATGTCTTCTCTGTGTTGACTGCACATAACAGCAAAGTGATTCCTTTTCTGACATTTTTTACACGTTTTTCCATACGCTGGACAATGTCCTTCACTGTGTTTCTGCCCACAATATCCACATACCTGCGGGTGTGTCTCCCGGTTTCTGTTTATATTTTGTGACTTCCGTAGCACGTGCCGCGCTTCTCTGCCTTTCGCGCCATTCTTGTCTCCATTCCTGATCACGTGAACATCACTTGTTTCACTCGTGACTCCCTGTATTTCCTTCATTTGTGTTTCGCTGGCTTCGGCAGCCCTACATATGTCAATTGCCTTCTAAAGAGTTAAATCTTTGTCTCTTAACAGGCGAGATCTCACAGAATCACTGCGAATACCACAGACAATTGGGTCCCTTATTAAAGAGTCTTGTAATGTTCCAAATTCGCATGAGGCAGCCTTGTGCCTAAGGTCTGTTACAAAGATGTCAATGTTCTCCCTTTCCCGTTGACTACGTGTCTTAAAACCGTGTCTCTCATATGTAATGTTTTTCCTAGGGTTACAATACTCCTCAAACTTAGTGAATATGTCACCCACCTCCGTTTTATCTGTTCCGTCCCACGAGAAAGTATTGTAGACTTCAATAGCCGCCGGGCCCAACACGTGGAGTAAGGTCATGCCTTTTACATCATCTCCTTTTCCTTCTATACCGCTGGCGATAGAATAGATTTCATACTGTTGTCGAAATCTTCTCCAATTTTCAGACACATTGCTTGACAAGTTTAAGGCTGGCGGAGGGTATAGGCGGTCCATTTTTATTCTGACACCATGTAGAGAGAACTCAACTCTTCGATTGGCGGACTAAGACTGACTTTATTACCAACGCTATTGGAGAGTTTCACATCAAGGGCGATAACTCATAATGGCTTAACCAATACTGTTACAGGGACTATTAGTCTCTGTTTCAGTCCCAGATTTTCACATCTGTTGCCTATCACGCTAAACAGCTTTCATGTGTTTGCTTCTGTGGGAACATACCAGGCGCTAATTACAAGCTCCTGGATAATTCGGATATAGATTTTCCTTAAAACAGGAATAACATACAACCTGAAGGCGTTCCAAATTTCACACGGGAATTACTTATAACCTAAAGATGTTCTCAGAATGAATCGGGCCCCGTTGAGGTTCCCGAAGGGGTAGACTGTTTTATTATGGATTGCTGTTGGTTGATTGATTTAGAAATGTTATGTCTGACCAATGACGACCATAAATATTCGCTTATAGTGTGCACTTTTTTGTACCTGCTGCCCCCATAGCATGATCTTAAGAGGCGACTAAATTTGGGATCTTGTCTTTTCTCTTCTTTCTAAACACCATTCAGTTTCAACAGAATTTATCTCCGTCTCCAAGTATCAAACATAGAACTCGTCTTTTACCATCTATCGCATGTACACTTTTCTTCGTTTTGCATAATTTGGCAAAGTGATTTTTCCCGTGGCATTTCATACAAGTTTTTCCAAAACCTGTAGCCGGTTCGATTTGCCTCTTCTCAAACCGGAAGTAGTGAGGTGGAAGATCTTCTGAATCGAACGAGATTTAGGAAAACAAACATGGCGTCTGATGGCGATATTGTGGCAGCTGTAATGTGCCTGGATGACGATGTTGAAGATTTTCAGCTATGTGGATCGACTACGATGAATACCGTTGTAATCGGGATTATGACAATGCCATTGTAAGAAAAATGTTTTATATTAACCCACTTTAGAAGCGCCATATATCTTAATAATAAATGTGTAAATTTAGTTGTCGATTCTACTTACATGTAAGGCCTAGCTACTGATAAGGTTTAAGGCCCCCTATCCATAAAAGTATATGTCAGTGTAATTGCTTTCAGAACTCAATTAGCTTTACGTTTACAGTGTTTGTTTTCATTTACAGGCGGAGAGATTTGCCTCGAATCGAAAACTATGTGGAAGAAGTGGTACCAAAATACAGCCCTGATTCTTTCAGAACCTTTTTTAGAGTTTCTAGGAGTACTTTTGAGACAATTGCAACTAACATAGCAGCTTATCCAGAATTGCATCCACGGCAACCAAATGCAGGACGGCCACAAATTTCAATAGAAAAAGATCTGTTGATGGGTTTATGGTATCTTGGCTCGCAAGAGACGGTCAGGTCTATTGCAGACAGATTTGACGTATCACTATCAACCTTCAACGACCACAACAGGAGACTTCTGGATGTGTTTACTTTGCACCTGAAAACAAAATTCATCTCGTG
>NW_018408703.1:237242-253015 GCF_002113885.1 Mizuhopecten yessoensis
TATACACGCTGGTACCACACATAGTACTGATCTTTTAAAAATAATATCGATACATGCCCCTGTGCATGTAGCTGAAGTAAACAGGATTGAAAAACGGGTCAGACTCCTGCGATGGCATTAGTAATGCTAATCACTCCTGCGATGGCATTAGTAATGCTAATCAGCTGCTAATATACTTACCAGAATTAAGATTATTTCTTCATTTAAGCATATTTTAACGTTATTTATGATACTTTGTGTAAAAATGGCATTGTCATTGAAAGAAATTGAGTAAATTTCCTACTAATCTCTTTTCTTAAGCGTTTGCTCACCTGTTGTCCGCCATGTTTTTTCCTCTGCTGATTTTCGTCTTCCACGTGCTGGCTGGAAGCGACAGAAGAACTTCCGAGTAGATAAGAGGTCAAATCGAACGCACAGAAGACGCATCTTCCATAATCGGAAGTCTTCTGTTGTGCAAATCGACCCCGCTACTGGACAGATTTCATGTAAACCACTTCCGGTGTATGAATATCCACACCTTGAACAAGTATTTTCCTTCGCTTTCACTGGGCGTTTGAGTTTGTTCGTTTTATTACGGTAAGTTTTACTAGCACTACTGTCTTTAAACTGATGCTGTTTGGCTTTGGCGAGTGCATATATTTTCGCATCTTCCCTGGCCATTGACTTTGACTGGGCATGCGACAGTTTGTGTGTACTTGCTATGTCGAGAGTTTATACAAGTGTTAGATCGTTTCCAATGTTAATGAATTTTTCTCTTATTTTCGAATTTCTCACACCGATAACAATCCGATCCCGGACCATTTCATCCGAATGATCATAGTTACAATCTCTCACTGCAATTTGTAATTGCTTTGTGAACTGTTCAAATGTTTCATTTTCACCGTGTGATTAATTGTGGAATTTATATCTGTTATAAATCACATTTGACCGTGGTTTCACATATTGTTCAAAACGTTCATAATAATACTTAAGTTCTTTCTTTTGATCCTCTGTAAGGTTCCACGTTATGAACATGTTTCTGCCCTTTTCTCCTGACGATATCATTAGGCAGGCATACTTTTCGGGTTCTCTTTTCGCCTTACGTAGATTCGGACCGATTCTGACACCATGATGCATAACTACAACTAACACGATGATGGCCTAATATATTCCGTTTAATCTCGGTCACTTGAATGTTTAACATAGGTAGGCTTGGTGATATATTGTGTTAAGCATGTATGTGAATCAGATAGTATTACTCGAACTACGTATAACGAACCATTATAATACATGGCAAGGTCTCCCTTGACAATGCCTCGCTTTTGGCATTAAGTTGAGCGTTCGCCCCTGTGAGGAAGGCTTTGGGTTATGTCCCCTAGCCGAGACATACCAGAGTCTGTAAAAATGTGAGTTTCTACTCCTGCAGTTTAGACGAGTTGGACGACTAGTTCGCCCATTTTTAGCTCACCTGCCCGAACGGCAAGTGAGTTTATGCCATGGCGCAGCGTCCGTTGTCCGTCCGTAAACTTTTCCTTTAAAAAACTACTTGTCCTGAATGGCACAGTAGATTTAGACTAAATATGGTCTGGAGCATCCCCAGGCAAAGGGGTCTCAATTTAGTATAAATGGTGGGATGCGGGGCCCAATAGGGGAATATAGCAAATTCTTTAAAAACCTTCTCCTTCTGTAGGAATGAAAGGATTTGTTCCATATTAGGTCAGAAGCATCCTTGGGGGGAAAGGGGAACACATTTTGTATAAATGGTGTGTCTGACCCTATGGGGGCTGAAGAGCGGGGCCCAATATAGGGAGGCCCACGGTGTTGTGTCTTTTAGTTGGGCTTCGATGATACAGACAATCAAGATGGCGTCAGGTTACAACAATGAATATTTAATCAGGTCACAAGAACGTTTGTACAGGATGGCATAAGTGAAGCGTGTATGCGACGTAGATAATTAGGTTGACACTAAAGACCTGACAAATATGTGTATATGACCATATATTACATCCTCCTCTTTTTAAGAACTTTGGTTGTAATTAGTAGGATGTATTTTGAAATTAGTTAAATGTGACATTAACTGACTAATTACTTATTTAGTTGTATTATAAATGAAGTATTGATAAACAAATTAAACACTTTAACAATGTCCATAGTCTTTTACTGAACTAAACTATATGGTAAGTACTACTTGTATGATTACCGAGTTCGTTGTTGTTATAACATTTAAAACACATTAACACAGTAACTAGTGAAACACTGAAGCGCAATTATAAGTCGAGACTATCACATATGACCTTGGAGTTTTGTGCTTAGCGACAACAGTTGCTGGAGTCCAATTGCCATTGTGTTTCATCACAACTTTTTCTCCCGGATATAAGTTTTGGAGTGGTGGTCCTGCGTGCCGATTGTAGATTTGTTTCGCCTTTCGCGTTTTCAGTCGTTCGCGGATTTCAATTCCGGTTGGCACTAGTAGTAGTATTTTAAGAGTATTAAACGGTCTATGTAACAGTCCATGCAGTTCATGCAACGGTCCATGCTAATGTTAAACCAAGGGGGAAACGGTCCATGCAACGGTGCATATAACAGTCCATGCAGTCCATGTAACGGTTCATGCAGTTCATGCAACGGTCCATGTAACAGTCAATGCAGTATTAAACAGTCCATATAACAGTTCATGCAACGGTCCATGCAACAGTCCATGCAACACAGATCTTGCGTGATATCGGTCCAGTATGTAACTGATACGAGCCAACCTCAAACAGTAAATAAAATGAGAGAAAAAATCTAGATGGTACGGCTGTCGATATAAAGATAACGCTGTGACAGAACGTACCATCAAGTGAAATGAGGAATTCCTGACACTGTAATCTAACTTGAATGACACGGTGATACGAGCCGACTCTAAACAAAAATAATACGTAAAATTATCAACAGCAAATATATCATCAAGTGAAAAGACGAATTCCTGACACTGTAATCTAACTTAAATGACACGGTGATACGAGCCGACTCCAAACAATTATATTACCAACACAATATCAAGCCATGGCACGAAATATACCCCAAACTTGGTCACTGTAGATAGCTGATGCATTAGTTGTGTGACAACAGTTCAGATATAAACTTGGACATACACACACTTAGAAGTATGGATAATCGTAGCTGCAAACGTGTAGCATACAGCTGGAGAAGTAATGAAAAATGATATTGTTCATCATTCCATGAGACAGAAACTGTTCACATTTCTGCATTGTTGATACACAACACTATAAACGACTCCATCAAGGTAATCATTGACGTTAGAGAAGCAATACCGTCCGATGGACCTATAATTCTACACGGTGAACTAAGAGACTGTTAGAATTGAAAGGGAAGGACTTTTCTTAGATGCATCCTGTTGTCGTAGTATGAAACAAAACATAGTGCCTGTGATAACCTTGAGACTATTCGAAGAAATGAAAGAGATCATGTCATATGGCACCTTTAATATTGAACTAAACGAAACAAAATTTGGACCTGCCAGTCTCAATAAAACAATGGTGTTTTATAACTTTTAACCGACTTGATAGACGGACGGTTGACTCTAATCCAGCCTGATATTTTATGTCAGACAGTCCAAAGCCTGTAAAATCACATCTACCAAGACTTGATTGATAGATGTGATAAATGAAGATGGAATCGAGACGATCTCTTGTTATAATTAATATAAATATTAGTAGAAACAAAAGTAACAACAGATTAAATCCATAATACTCACAAAATAAATCTTGTCGAACTTATTCCTACATCTCTGTAATTTGATAGTCCATGTCAACACGTTGCATGATAACAACTGAATCCTTCAGGAAAACTATCGGGTAACGACTACATCGTAAAGTTAGTTGCTATTGTGGAACTTCTATAGACATGTTATATATATATGAATCGTACAACTAAGGATAAGAAACACATAGATTATGAATCAAAACATTTATTTAGCGCGTCACAGTAACTAAAATAGACATATTTCTCCCAGAGAATTGATTACATGTATAAATTACACTTACTTAAACAGTGGTATAATCACAGTAAGAAATATATCTTTAACATCGGTAAAATCACAAGAAAATATAATCAATGGTACAAGCACAGTAAAATAAATATATCTTAAACATTGGTGTAAAAATTATCACAACATTTCTCACTGAGTATGACACGTAGAATCACTAACATTTAAAATCACAATGAAATATATTTAAACAATGGTACAAGCACAGTAAAATATATATATCATAAACATTGGTGTAAAAATTATCACAATAATGGTACATCACAAAATGTAAACATCACACCGAGTATTGATTAAATATTAAAAAAAATATCGCATTGAAAGCATACACCCACAGACCATACCCATCCACCCTCACACATATAAAAGACACATGACAAAAAATAAACCAAAAAGAGACACACATTCCCGAATGAATTTATATACATATAGTTCTTTTTAATTGTCCACAGTGGTAGCGGGACTGCTAATGGTCAAAGTGGCTACGTAGGAAGTAGCGGGGACGCTCCTCCACCTCTACCTCCACCTCCATTTCCAATGTAAACATCACACCGAGTATTGATTAAATATTAAAAACAATATCGCATTGAAAGCATACACCCACAGACCATACCCGTCCACCCTCACACATATGAAAGACACATGACAAAAAAACAAACCAAAAAGAGACACAGATTCCCGAATGAATTTATATACATATAGTTCTTTTTAATTGTCCACAGTGGTAGCGCGACTGCTAATGGTCAAAGTGGCTACGGAGGAAGTAGCGGGGACGCTCCTCAACCTCTACCTTCACTTCCAAAACTAAAACATAAAACAATCTTTTAGAAACTTTTTTCCATTGTATTGGATGGTAAAATAAATCTTGTAAACCACCATTATTACACATTCAAAACTGGTGAAGAAAAAAAATCAATATACATTCTTACCTGGCGACCTCTCTGGGGAGGCTACAGAGTACTCTGAAGAGGAGGAGGGGGTAGTAATTTTGCCAGAGAATCTACTATTTTAATCATATCAAGTAATTAAATCAAAGAAATTAGAGCGAAAACAGAGAACTCTGATGGCAATAATTGATTGTGAATATATGGAATAAATGATAAAAAGTATATCTAAATACCTTCAAACAAATCTCCCTCCTGCTCCATCTTCACCGTTGTCTCCTCTACAATTTAAAGAATCCAAACAGTATGTCTTCAAAATTCAATTATTGTGACCTCCCCAATGGCAAAGTATTCCTCCGCTATGTAGACATTTAATACAAACTGAGAATTTTATCGTTCAGAATGAGCATGAACTGCGAATATATGTATAAAAGTACCTTCTTTGATGGAGGTAAGGCTGGTAGAGGCGATGGAGGGTGCCTCATCCATCCTTAATTCCTCTGCAATGTAAATATACACATTACTAGAGCTTTGAAATAACAGAAGTAGTGATTATGAAATGTTATTTAACAGTGATATCATTTCAAACTGGTTGATTAGAGACAGTTAACCCTTTAAACCGAGCGGAAAACATGTTTTAATTATCTTCTGGAATTCAAACCTGAATTATCATACCTGCATTAGTATCTGTGATGGAAACTAAATAAAAAACAAATGTTTGATAATACAAGGAGAGATATCTCAATAAAACATTAGAATAAAATCATCTTTAAGTGCTAAATGTTTGCACTAAAAAGTTCTTGTTTAGCACATACAGGACAGTTTAGTTCATCATCGATCTAGGGGAGAAAACTCGCATATATTACAGGTTAAAAAAATAGAAATGCTTCAATATCACGAATTTATGTGAAATGTTATACTTACACACTTCCAAGTCCTCCCTCATCCTGTAGCGACGACGTCTCCGCCGGTTTACTACCATGAAGACTGCAATGGCTACAATTGGATATATTATTTCTCACTGAGAGAAAATTCGACTTCAGGGCGGTAGTCCCGATGGCGACGTTAGCCCCGGTGGTGGCGGCAGCCTGCCTCTGTGGTGGTGGCTCCAGTGGTCCCAGCGGCGGCCTCTGTGGTTGTGGCTTCGGTGGTCCCGGCGGCCTCTGTGGTGGTGGCTCCGGTGGTCCCGGCGGCGGTCTCTGTGAATCCAGCGGTGGCTCCGGTGGTGGCCCTTGTACAACAGAGGTCAAGAGTTTTGTATGCCACTTGATTTTCAATTTTTGACCTTAATAGATATGAAATATATATAAACAGTAAGAGAGAAGCAGAGGCGTTATACTGTAACACACATATTATAATGAAGTTATTACCCAGCCGTCGGGTGTGTTTTTTTATCAACATTAGTATTG
The DNA here is from genome assembly GCF_002113885.1 of Mizuhopecten yessoensis. Lineage (NCBI taxonomy): Eukaryota > Metazoa > Mollusca > Bivalvia > Pectinida > Pectinidae > Mizuhopecten > Mizuhopecten yessoensis. Next base: position 243,563 of record NW_018408703.1, read on the forward strand.
TTACAAATAATTCAAGTGAATTATGTATAGACTCATGGTCTGCAGTAATTTTGGAGTACTGAATAAGCAGTTGGAAATATATATCTCAGAATTAAGAACGCATAGATATTACTTACACAACCGATCACCTGCCCCTGCAGTAGGGTGCAATCTACCGCCTCCCGGGGGTATATATGTATGATGGGACTGTAGTATATACAGTCCCCCAGGAGACGGTCTCCAGCTCTCCAAGCCTTGATGGTGATGGCTGGCTGGTCGGGGGGTGGTGGGCCACAACATAAGGTGAAAGTGTTCGCTTCCTCAACAGGCCAGGTCTCGTCGCTGGTACAAGAAAATACATTTAAATCAGTATCGTCCCTGTCGACGACACAGGCAAAGAGCAAAGGGATGTTAATACACCCCTGTGTCGTCGACAGGAACAACAAAAACACGACTACTAAACCAAGTGCTGCCATGATGTATTGACCTAGTCCAGTCATGGCTTTGCACGTGCGTTTTACGAATTAGCACGAAAGGTCAGTCGGTCACCAAAAAGGTCAACCCGGAAGCGTCCGGTTGAAATAATCATAATGATAGCAATAACCTGTGCTTCTAAGTGTCATTATCATTAAATTTAAGAATAATGACTTTATCGATTGGGAAAAAAATTAGTATCAATTGAAGTGATAGAATAGGCAAAAAAGATCATCTGACTAGTATAGAAGATATCAAGTGATATTTTACAACTATATTTTTATTAGTTCCTTTGTATTTAAAGTAATAACTACATCGATTGAATAATTAGTATTAAGTGGAGGTGATAGATCAGGTACTGTCATAGCATTACACCATATTGGAGGTGATAGGTAACTCGGGGTTAAACATTCAATATAAATATTACTCTTTGATGTGGGATTATGGATGTAAAAAATACGTCCACATTTATTCACGAGCTGTAGTAAATACACATAACTCTTATATCTACCTATTAATGAAAGTAATTTGAATTCTGACACCGTCTAATTTATCATTCATTGTTATGCTTTTTTTATTTATTTTTAGGTCACCTGAGACAAAGTCTCAAGTGACCTATTGCGATCGCCTTTTGTCCGTCGTCGTCCGTCGTGCGTCCGTAAACAATTTACATTTTCGACTTCTTCTCCAAAACCACTGAACCAATTTCAATGAAATTTGCAGCAACGTTCGATGGACAAAGGTCAACAAAAATAGTTGCCGGTTTAGTCCTAAGCCCCCAGGGGCCTGAGGGGCGAGGCAAAAAAGGGTCAAATTGACTAAAATTTCAAAAATCTTCTTCTCAAGACCCAGATATGGTAGAATCAAATAATCTTCATAGATGGGAGGGTCTTAAGGTTTATGCCCCTAGGGTCTCACGTTTACCCCCTGGGGAAGGAGGGGGGGGGGGCAAAATTTATTTTGGTTTATAATGGCAAATGATACTTTGAATATTACATGTTAATAACTTGATTGGAATTATAACCTTGAATCGACAGTTTGATACTTTGAAAATTTTGAGCCAGCCCTACCCCCAAGGGCTGTAGGGTGAGGCTCAAAGTAGTCAGTGTGCTAACACTAATTCATTTTCCTCGTTAAGAATCAGAGGTGCTAGTTTCAAATCCTTTTTAGTCTGAAATATGTATGCTAGATATTGAATAAGGTGGTTTTATTGTTTTTTGTCACTGAATAATATTTCTGTTCGTGTTAAAAACAATATCAACTCTCTGTATAAATATATCAGGTGACCGTTAAGGCACATGGGCCTCTTGTTTAATGATGCAAGAGTGTTGTGAGAAAAAATATCTTAGTTTCCAAAATTTTGCAAGTTCAGCAACGATGCCTAGTCAACCGGTTGAGGTATAGAATCGGAACACACCCAGAATTTTATTTTTTCACAAGACCAGCATCGTCTTATTTATCATATGATCGATATAAGGAGTACCATTTTAATGAAATGTGATGTTTCTTGTAACTGTAAACACACCTTCTGAAGAAAACTGACATGTTCAACATTCCATAAACTTTTCATTGGTTGTTCCGATTCTACCCCGTATCACACCTAAAGCGGCTATATAAAAAGCGCGCCAACACCGCTAACCGTCACTTTTAGCGCTAAAAATGGCTTAAAAAAGTCTTTACGGGGTTATAGAAGTGAAAGAGTTTGAAAAAGGAGGCAAAATAGAAAAAAATCTGGTTATGAGAGTCAATGCTCATATCACCATTGCATGCAACTACTTTCCTGGAGTCAATGAGCATTTTATTCATATTAACAAGAAGGATAGGAAATACTATTTACCTCTAAGCTGGAGTGAGCTTGACGATTTGGGTCTGGAAAGTCTGAAGGAAAAGTTCCAGCAAAAGCTACACTTGTTGGTAAGTATCTTACTTTTATTATCGGTTGTGATTGCATTCTTATTACACGAGAACCAATATTGTATGTGTATAATCGTATTACACTTTCTTACATGACAATGGGGTTGTATATTAACCTAACACCAAATCGACAAATGTGAGTATTTCAGTGTAAACAGAAAAAAAAAATCGGATTTCAAAATCGTAATTTTATCAATACAATATCATTTTTCATTCTTCATAGAACAACGGTCCACGGGTTCACCCTTATCAGAGAACTCCTAAGCAGCAGTACCAGGACGAATTCGAACAGTACTTAGCAACGTTCCAGTACAGCTGGAGTTATCCCCCTTTGTACAATTCTTTTTAACTTTGTTAGACTGTATCTTATATATGCAACGTGTACCATTACAGCAATATTGATGTCTATTCACCTCAAAATATGTATCAAAAACGTCTCGTTAAATCTCTCATAGATATAAACGGGGATGTATTATTTAGAGATAAATCGTATTATGCTACTAATCTGTGTTTTATTAGTATTTTATTTGGTTGCCACGAGGTCGACATCTGCAGATCCGTCATCTATCTTTATCTTGTTAAAGCCATAAAGAGGCGTTATCCGGAATTTAGTTACGAAAATTACTTCTTTATCGACAGTGTAGTAGAAGTCAAATATGGGAGAGTTCGTTCCCACATGAAAAGGTTGACGAGACATCGATATTACTGTAAAGTAGAAGCCATTTTTTGGTACCTATGATGAGTCCGTCTTGGATTGTATATCAGAATGCACAGAGAACTAAACGACCTGTGTTTGCTTTGAAACATCTTTTTATTAAGAAATAGAATGTTGTTATACAAAACATAAGTGAAATGTATTAATAAGCTGATAATGTACTCAAGATTTTTTTATTTTTTTTCTGGCAAAATAATTACACTAGAGTAATACGTTGTCTCTCATAATTCATATGAACTCTCAGACTTCGACTATATATGATACGTCTCATACTTCAACTTTAAATATTCTTATTCAACCTTGTTTTTTCCTCAAAAATTGATAATCAACATGTATTCTCCCTCTCTATATATCTATACATGTTTGTTGAACTTATAACAATATTCAAGTTATTTTATCTGGCGCAACTTAAAAATTTCAAACACAAGATTAAGTATGCATGTATATGACGTCTCTAATACTTCGACTAACTTTAAGTGACGTTTCTCTTACTTATATACTCTGTAACCTTTAAATGACACCTCTCATACTTTAGAATTACAATGCTGCATAAACTTTTAAGGATGTCTCTCATACTTCAGAATATATAATCATCATGTAACCTTTTACTGTTGTCTCTCATACTTATATGTCATGTAACCTTTAAATGATGTCTCTCATGATGCCTCTCATACTTCCTTTTTCTCAACTTTCACATAAATGTGAACTTTAACGTTAAATATGAACTTTAAAACTTAATTTTTGAATTCATTTCTAATTTTAACTTCAAAAACTAAACACGATTTTGAAATGTAAAAATTAAATTGAAACTTTTTTTAAATTAAATAATTAAACAGAATTTTATTTCTTTTTAAACTTAATTAAACGGGGCTTTATTTCTTTTTAAACTTAATTGAAATTGTTTTAATCCTTTTGTTTTTAAATATAATCTTCTGGATATACAACATAAATAATATTGTATTTAAACGGAACGCAACTTATAAGTTTTATGGAATAAACGGAATTGACCACTTCGGTCCGATATTTTAAATAAATATTTGTAAAACTACATTTCTGTTTTTTATTGCCAACCCATTGCAAATATTATATAATGACCGAATGAAAGAGTATTGCACCGATTGGGTAAGACCCAGCGCTTATCGTCGAAGGAACACAGGCCCGATTTGTTGACGGAGTACACGTACAACTGGTGTTTATCGCTTCTGATGGAATTCATTTTGCACATTTCCGTTTTGTCGGCGAATAAACAGTCTCTGTACATTTCATGCCTAAGATCACGTCTGATGGTCGCCTTTGCGATACCTTTAGCTACCTGTTTTTCTTTCATGTCGTTCCATAGGACTACCAGATTTTCTATTTCAGTTCTATTTCTCACGGCGTACACGTACGAATACATTTTGGCACGAAGTCCTACGAACTCTGCAATGGGCTCAATTCCCGTTTCGTCCTTGAAATATCCTGGTACCTTTTTGTTTCTTGTGTCGTGACAGCGATGGTCGATCGGATAATTGGACAGATCGAACAGATGTCTGTCCCGATACATGTCGTCATAGACGTCCGGACATTGAACGTGGTACAAAAGACTGTCCGTGTCCGTCATGAGTAGCTTGATTCCATCTCCGTATTTCGGTTTTAGGTACTTGTAGTAAAACTCGTACATGAAACACTTGGACAGATCTAGAATGGTCTGTCCTACATACACTGGTTTGTTTAGTACGAGCTTGACTTTGTCGTTTTGAACGGCTACTAAATCTTCATTAAAGATAGTAAACCTTTTAAATGAAGGTCTTGCCACGTACTTTGTGAGTTTCTGTTCCGTGTGAGCCAGCCTAATGTTGACTCTGGAGCGCACGTTCTCCATCGTCTTGCCAAAAACGGCATTATTCATGAGTTTAAAGAAATCTTTCTCGAACTCATTTGTACATACCGCTCTTTTTGACGTGTTGAATTGTATGTACGGGCCTAACCAAGGTTTCTGTTTGAATTCTAGGATTCTGTGAATTTTGGTGACTTTGAGACCCAGTTCCACGTACAAATGCAAATTTCAGTAATTGCAGATGTATGTCGTCTTGTTTTCTAATGTGGGAATCAGTTTTTCTGTCTGAACGCGCCCGTGAAATGTGTCACCAGTGTGTTTGGGGCTAGGATGTAAACTTTTCCACATCTGTTTACTAGTTGGTGGCAATGCATTGTCGGGAGACTTTTTTGCGTTCCGGTGCAAGGGGTTAATCGGAATGGGTGTCGTGAAGTTCGTCTGGATAGTTCAGATCTACTTCGAGTACATATCCCAAGTCTCCGTTTTTGGAGACTTTGGTTATGTCAAATGTGCGTGGATTCTCCACCCACCGAAACCCACCGACGGGTAACGGCTCCGACATGGCCTTCCCGTACAAATTATTACAATCTGTGTACATGATGTACGAGTGTGGTTGGGAGAGGTCGTACGTTTCTGGAATGTAAGGATTGTTAGCTTGAGCGTAATTGTTTGATATCATGCTAACTCCACCCCTCACTCCGTTTTCAAAGAAGAGATACATGTCTGGATCTCTGATGAGTTCTAACCTCACTCCCGTCATTTTTAAGGCTGCACTCCAAGCCAACCCTGGGCTGGTATAGAAGTGAGCCGCATCTAACCCATAATAGTCGAGACAATTGTTTCTGAAGTTCTCAAAGACATCGGCCAATAGTAGTACGTCCGTCTTGAGGTAGAGGTCGTGATACTGACCGAGGTCTCGAATGTTCAGTTTCTCCCACACGGACTGTGCATGCGCGTAATCAGCATCTGACACGTCTGATCGACTCAGCGAGCTGTATAATTTCTCTTTTGAGGGGAGCTTTTGTTCTGCGAATCTATCGGCAGTGTTTACGTATTCGTAGGGATATATCCCTTTTCTTAGTAGTAATTTGGCGTCTGATTCGGTAAACTCCCTAGAGAAGTTATTGAATTTCGTTAAACCCTCTTTGGCAAGATTTTCTGTCCGAGTCTCTAGACTCTGAGACATGAATTGAAACGAATCTATGAATCTAATATCGCCAAGACTAAACGAAATGTACTGCTCCGTGTTGTTTGGAATGCAGTTGATTTTGCGGTCTTTAAATAGGCCCACGCTTTCCGTTAGGATGTGAGCATCGAACCCCTTTAGGTTATGAAACACACAAGGTATGAGAGTGGGGTATTTATACTTCAAATTGCATTCGTTGTGAGCGGCGCCGCGAAATTTCCCACTCAAATGACAGTGATATCGTACCACAGTACTTTGTTCTGTAAAATGTTTACCACAGATGTGGCACCGAGTACTCTACATAAACGACTGCTCGTCCTGGAGAGACATGACTAGTGGTTCTGGATGGCCTAAAACTTCTTAAATTCGTTTTTTCTTCTTCTATGATACATTCCAAAAACGTTTTGCTAACGTCAGCCCCCTGTAAATGACGAGTGGTTTGGTGTATCTATCTTCCATACACACGACTTGGTATCCAAACCCATAGGGTTTGAATTTGTATTCTTAGTCGTGCTTGAAAGGTCTGGGTTGGGCTCACATGCGTCCATTTTCTCTACAAATGTTTCGAATACGGCATAGATTACGAATGGCACTTTCATTTGTTACTGAAAGTCCCCAAACGACAACAGAGCGTCGTCTTCACTGGGGAACTCTACTCTCTATGTCTTGTGAGTGGAACACAGTTCCACGTGTTTGTTTAATAAAACATTACTCGTGAAACCTTGCAGGCAATGCTGGCAAAAATGTGTCAGATTATGCCCTTTTTTCGTTCTGCTCAAAAACATATTTAAATTGGGAATCCAGTAATGGGTTTTTACACCTTCTTGTAAAAAGAGCAGATTGACATGGTGACGGGACTGTTTCGTCTTGGTCACGTGCATGGGAAAAATGGTGTTATCCTCGAGCCCAAACACGTTTACCGATACGTCGTTCTGTCTTTCAAACTTTTGTACTTGGGAGATGGAGACTGGATCTTGGATACCTGTCATATCTAGTACGTACTTCTCGTAATGGGAGACGCGTTCGGGTAAGGTATCGGCAGGATGGAGAGATGCCAAAACGGACCATAAGAAGCATTTTTCGTCACGATTTACTATTACTATTTACATTTACTGTTTTGTGACGTTTAAAAGTAGACGGGTCGGTATGTAGGAAGTGCCACTCAAAGGTGAGTAATTTGCAACGTGTATTTCTAATTTGATGATTTTCTTGAGTACCCATGCAGACCCTTTACGAACGAATTCCTCAATCGAGGCAAACATTTTCTGATCAGCTGCATTGATATCGTGTTCTAGACCAGAATCATTTGGCATCAATATGTATTCTTTACTCAAGAAATGTGGGGTGGTCTGGACTACATTACCTTCTCTAGTTTCCTTTTCCAATGAAACACGAATGTTAAGATACCACTTAATTTCATTCAATCTCTCACACGACAGTTTTAAATGTTTCATCACTTCCGTTTTGGAAATGGCAAAAAAAGTGAGTATGTCACTATTGTCACTGAAATGTGGATATATGTTTCTCACGTTAGCATTTCCTCCCAAGCCTACATCATCCGAATAGGCATGTTCTCCCGTTAGTTGGTCAGTACCGGAAGTGTCCGGTAGCGGCGACTGGACACCGGAGGGACCCGCCAGCGGCGACTGGACATCGGAGGGGCCCGGCAGCGGCGACTGGACACCAGAGGGGCCCGGCAGCGGCGACTGGACACCAGAAGGGCCCGGCAGCGGCGACTGGACACCGGAGGGGCCCGACAGCGGCGACTGGACACCGGAGGGGCCCGGCAGCGGCGACTGGACACCGGAAGATGATGATGTTTTGGTTCTAAAATGATCAGGTAATCGGCCACCAGATCTCCATGTTTGTTTTTAACGTGCATTTTCATGTTATAGGTTCTAGTAAAGCACTTACCACACACGTGACATTTGTATGAACACTGATTTTTGTGTGATTTCGTGTGTCTCTTTAAGTTGCTTGAATCGTTAAATATCTTTCCACACACTGTACATGTCGATTGAAGATAGTGTCTTATTCGTGTGCGCCTTTTTTTCTTTTCGGTAAGACATTGTTTCCCACACACATCACAAGTCGTCACATTTTGTCTATCTCTGAGAACGTTATCTTCATTTCTTGTGGGTTTCGCAGGAGATAAATCGACAGAGTTTAATATCCTTTTCAAGTTCCTCACTGTTTGTATTGCATTTTCGTCACCACATGACACCGAATCGAGTAAATCGTCAAAATATTGTGCTGCCATCTTGTTAACAACCTATTTCATCGAGTTTTTAAGCTTGAATGACAGCCACTTACGTTTCGTCCGTTTTAGGTTGCTCTCAAAATGAGGAGGTGTGGTCTTCACATACAGTTTTCCACCTCGCTGACTCTTTGCTTTTCTGCGCATGCTCCATCTGAGTGACGTGGCTCTATCTCCCTGATTGGTCGATTCTTCACTGAACTGTTTCCTGAATTGTTTCTTGGACTCATTCATCACGTCTGACGTATCAGGTGGGTCGGTTTCAGTCTTATCGATATTCTTTGTTAATTCTACACTGGTCTTTTCCCCCCGACTTCTTCATTGCAATGGGCGTCTTATCATCAGATGGGATGACGTCAACTTCGAAAGTGCTCATGTGGGTATTAGGTGAATCGTTCATTTTCTCTTGTTTAATGATACCGTCGTATTTTGTCTTTGGTATCAACATCATTGCTCTAGCCATGTTAAATAGTTTATAAAGAATATGGGTAATATTTTACTCACTGCCAGTAGTCTCCGTCTTCTCTGACGTCTACTGATTCCTCTCGCCAACAGTTTCCGTATTGCTACTTTGTGTTTACCTATATTCTTTTTATCCTCGTCAGAAATGGAAATGTTATCTGTTGCTACGCTATGAACGATTTCTACAATAAACTTGAGTTGTGGATCTGTTAGCGTCAACAAGATGCCTTTCTTCTGGTTGTCCGATGCTATCAACCAGAATTCGACTTAACTTTTCATTGTTTTTAGGGAAATACAGCACAGTGTCCTCTCCCGGTAAGATTCTGGCGCGAAGTGGCGGGACTTCAGAGCGCAGGTCGATGATATTTACGTCTGGAGTCGAAGGTGAAACATCGATTAACAGATAACCGAATCTTTTTGACGTTGCCAACTGATAGGCTTCTCTGAAATAAGCGCTCTGTCTAGGGAATATCTGCCGGATTGATCTCTATAGTTTTTAAACAGAATGAAATATTGTGTATTCAGACTCGGAGTTCTCATGACTTTTCCTTTCTGAAATACGTTCTGTACTAAAAACATGACTGTAAAGTTTTGATGGTGAGATTTCACGCAAAACATCTTCATCAGATGTGGACTGTCCACTCCCTCTG
>NW_018408703.1:253105-296580 GCF_002113885.1 Mizuhopecten yessoensis
TCTGCTGTATGTCCTATTTGTTTGAGTGTTACAGCTTGAATGACAACCACTTGCGTTTCGTCTGTTTAAGGTTGCTCTCAAATTGAGGAGGCGTGGTCTTCACATACAGTTTTCCGCCTCGCTGACTTTTTGCTTTTCTACGCATGCTCCGTTTGAGTGATGTGGCTCTATCTCCCTGATTGGTCACTGGGCTTTTCCCTGGACTTGTTCATTTCGTCGGATGGTGCTGAGGTAATATCATTTTCCGATTTATTAGAGTTAGCACTTGGTGAGGTGGTAGTGACGTCATTTTCCGATTTATTAGAGTTAACATCTGCGGAGGTGGTCGATGATTCTTCTAATCTCTCGTGTCTGATAATGTCGTCGTATTTTGTCTTTGATATCAATATCATTGCTCTAGCCATGTCAAATAGTTTTTAAAGAAAATGGGTAATATTTTACTCACTGCCAGTAGTCTCCGTTTTCTCTGACGCCTACTGATTCCTCCTACCAACACCTTACGTATGACCACCTTATGTTTAGCTATATTCTTTTTATCCTCGTCAGAAATGAAAATGTTACCTGTTGCGATGTTATGAACTATTTCTATCATAAATTTGAGTTGTTGATCTGTTAGCGTCAACAAGATGCCTTTCTTCTGTTTGTCCGATGCTATCAGCCAGAAGTCGACTAAACTTTTCATTGTTTTTTAGGGAAATACAACACCGTGTCCTCTCCCGGTAAGATCCTGGTTCGGAGTGGCGGTACTTCGGAACGCAGGCCGATGATATTTACGTCTGGAGTCGAAGGTGAGACATCGATTAACAGATAACCGAATCTTTTTGACGTTGCCAACTGATAGGCTTCTCTGAAATAAGCGCTCTGTCTAGGGAATATCTGCCGTCCCAATGTCTCTACTTGTGATTGATCTCTATAGTTTTTAAACAGAATGAAATATTGTGTATTCAGACTCAGAGTTCTCATGACTTTTCCTTTCTGAAATACGTTCTGTACTAAAAACATGACTGTAAAGTTTTGATGGTGAGATTTCACGCAAAACATCTTCATCAGATGTGGACTGTCCACTCCCTCTGCCATACAGTCGTCAATCACCAATAACTTATGACCTTGTATATCTCCCCATTCGCTAAATTGGTCTTCGTTCGGTAAACCTTGATGGAACGTGATTTCCTTCAAGTTTCGTCTTAATACGTCAAACGTGGGCTGCCACGTGTCGTAACAAAGAATGATCTTTTTGGGTATTTCACTAAACAAACCTTCTGCGTTCTCTAGTATCATTTTTGTCAGAAATGTTTTTCCAGAACCGGACGCACCACACACCATGATTCTACACGGAGATTGAAACTTGATGAGACTCTCTCTAGTATACCACGCCATCGTAGCAAATGAAGACACAAATACAAAACTTTACTATTTATATTTAATATCATAAAATGCAATTTTTTATGTATACATATGTTTCTATACATCATGACTATATTTACAATTCAGCACAACATGTCTGATGAGTACACGTATGATAAAAACAGTAAGGAAACGAATTCTGAATGTATTCGTACACGTAATTGTCATTTTCTTCCAAATTATTTCCAAATTGTTTTACGATAGAACTCATCGATACTCCCCTGCAACGATTCAACAGGTAATACAAACAATATTGACCACACACTCTCGACGTGTTACTCTGCAATCGCCTTTCATTGTAGCTGTTCGCTTCAAATGAAAAATAACTAGGTAAATGTCTGTAACTGTCGAAGAATTCCTTCTCGTCTTTATATTCACAATAGAATGCCACCCAGTGTCTTCCTGGACGATCGCTATTGTCCGTATTAACGATGTAACCGACTTGAAATGACCGTATTTTGTCGGATACGTCGTCATGAGCGTAAACTCCCATGACTCTTTTTCTCATTACAGAATCGCAGTCTATGGCACAGCGCAGCTGTGAAGTGTTCATAATAACACTATGTCTCTTGCAGCGTTGATTTCGAAATAGCCCGGATATTCGCAATAAATGATACAGGACACTGCCGCTGTCAGTGCCGTTCCAAAGATGACCTCTAGTCTGATGTTTCCCTGTTTAAACAAGGTGAGATATTGATTGGTTTGAAAGGTAGGTTCCAATTCGAAGGTGTAGAGTGCATATCCTTGTGCAACGTCGTCCCTTTCTATGTCAGAACCGGCATCGTTGAGCCATTTCCCTGTCGATTGTAACATGTTCCTTAGAACGGAAATGGTAGTCTGACCACCGGTCGCTCCGTACTTGAGTTTTAAAGGGTTGCCACCCGCCGGTATTCCGTCGACGTAGAGTCCTATAGATGTGACGTCATAAGGTTGGAAGAACCAAGGGTTCTGTTCATAGTGACCGGTGGTGGCGGTGGCGTTTACGAATCCAACTACCACCAGATTTGGTCTCATGCCTTGAAATATATTACGTATGTAAAGTTTGTTGTCCCGGCAGGAATGGTCTGCGGAAACGGGTATTTGGCATTGGTCACTCCTAAAGCTTGACTTTGTGCATAGATGACGACTGGGTTGACCTTGACTTTGCTCACGTGCAGTCGAATGTCTTCGAATACTACCTTGTAATCAGCCGATGTGGTATCGGACAAGAGACAAAAGACAAGATCCGTAAAGTTTGATATTGACGTTGACTTGATTCAATATATACCTGTCCATCTTGTACAAATCGTGATAGAGCGGGCCGACCAGGTCTAACACCTTCCCACCTTGAAAACATCTGAGCCCTTTTTAGCAACGCTCCGTTTGAACCGGTTCTAGGACTGTGTTCAGCAATGTCTCCCTCATCGTCCTTATCCCACATCTGAGTAGTCAATTGGGTCGTCTTTGCTTCTTTACCATATTTAAGGAGACTCTGTATGTAGGCCCTGAAGGGTAATGGCTGGTCGTAGACACGATGGTCGTCCCCTGTAGGATGACGTCCACTTGCGAAAATAAAGAAGGTAAGAACAAATTGACAGGTCCCACGTCTTTAGTAACAGCTATGGCGCTTCCGTCCGTTTTCGTTATTTTTACCTTGGCATATATCAAAGTGTTTCGAAAATCGATCAATTCCAATCCGTTCTCTCCACTAACGACGAATTCCACAACGGAATCGCTCGTAATCTGTGATATCGGTAACACGTCTTGATAGTAAAGGTTTTCTACGGCCGTCTGTGTAGGTGGCTAATTCATTGCGATATTAGATTCTTTTTGTTCTTTTTTACCGATTTTCTGCTCACTTTACTCGCCTTTCATTTTGCTTTACCTGTTTTTTGTTTCTTCAGGTGTGTCCGTGAAGTGTGTATTCGTCGACGCTTTCTGGTAGACTGACGACGATATGGACTTCGTTTCCTTTTCATCTCGGATTTAGCTTGCTCTACGGCTTGTTGAGCTGGAGAGACCATGCTTACATTAACCTCTCGCGCAGGTTAAGATTTTTCTCCCTCTCTATCGGTTTTGTCTATTGGAATCATGAATTCGTTTGAACTCTGTGACAATCCTCCACTGAATTGCTTCACGTTACATTTCGTATTGCCCACATAGGCATTTTCCTTTCCACGTGCCACCTCTTGGTAATATTTTATCCATTTTCCTACGTTAGGAACGTACATCTTTGTAACATTCATGATAGAAAAGGATATTGTTTAAAGTGAAGCGTAATCGTCGCCTGATCTTTCAAGAATGAAGCCAGATCACCTTTATCCGTCTTTATGTAAAATATATGTCTCTCACTTCCAACTTTTTCACAGGTACGTAGTATGGAACGTCGAACGATTGGGACCAGTAGGCCACCTTGACGGTTCTGATGGGACGGAGAAGAGTTTCCTTTTCACCGTCGACGATGCTTTCGTCACACACGTCACTGTGTACGTATAAGTTCTGTCTCGTCTTTGTCCCAGTCGTACTTAACGTTATGTCCATCAACGCCACCTTCCAAGTTCCGTGTAGATTTAGTGGTGTTTGGAAGTGTGTGCCAAATTGGTAAGGTTTGTTTTTTGAAAAGTATGTCTCACTTCTTTCACTGTGGATGACCACGTAATTTGACATCTTAGACCTTGGTCATGCCACTGATGTCATTCTCTGCTATCCACTGGTTATATTTAGACGGCCACCCTTCAAATTTGACTTACCAATCGATCCGACCTGCTCTCTTACATTTTTTTAATTTTTCTTCTATATACCACAAGACATTTTCGTCCTTGTCCACTCTCTGTAGTTCGGACTGATAAAAATTCCCCGTGATCGACTCGTTTAAAAAGTCGATCAATTGGTACTGCGCTATGCCTTGGCGTTAGAACCGTTTCTTAACATTGAAGATTTCTGAAGACCATTGCTGTTGATAGGCTCTCGTAAACGGTTGCTTTAAGTGTGAGATTCTCACGAGACTTCCTATCTAAATCTAAATTTTGGCTTCTTGACGGTTTTCTGTTTGGAAGACCTCGTGTGTTATTTCTGAGGTACATGTAGACAAACAGATCGGCTTCGTTTGTTTTGTTTACGTCTTTGGGGGGTATACCGTTTACAATCTATGAGGTGTGGCGTTGTAACTCTTGACGAAATCTTGCAATTTGTCTGCATATACATAAGTTCTGTACTTCGTGAAATATCTATACATCATGGTCTTTAACGTCCTGATGACACGTTCGACCATGGCGGCCTTCTTTTCGTTACGACTAGTAAAGTATTTAATGTCATTGTCTTTACAATATTGTCTCATCAGGTTCCCCGTAAATTCTTTGCCGGCGTCCGTAAAAAGACGTGTTTTTTGTGCTATCGATTATCTTTTTGAATGCATCTAACACTTTTTCGTCGTTTTGGTCCTTGTAGGTTGCACCCATAAGAAACGGGTGAATACGTCTACGACAACCAGAAGGAACCTGATACCGTCATTTTGTTTGGAGATGTTCGATACGTCTGCAAGATCGGCTTGAAATTCTTCGTATGGACCGGAGACTTCCACTCGTGCTCTGTTGAAAGAACGCTTGACTGGTTTTTGTAAACTATAATCGTCCAGACTCTGTATATATCTTCCAATCTTATACAGACCTGGTGAAGTGATTCCACGATATTTCAGTACTTGGTGAACTTTCGTCAGACTCAGAAATGCACCTCCGTTATTAAAATTGTAATATACTCTGTCTACAAGACGCTTCTCTTCCTCGGTCAACATATTAAATGAGACAAAACATTTATGTGCAATCTTTTATTATATTATATTACATTATTTACAAACATTGTTTCATAGTAAGTTTTTTACATTGTTTTGTGGAACCAGTCTTCTACGCGACTTATGGATTGAACCATTTTATGGATGCAGTCTTTCCATTTTTCTGTTTTGAGTTCGTTCATTCTCCATTCGGCATTAAACAACCGCGATATGAAGGCGTTTCTGAAGCTTCTTTCTATGTTAAATCGAACAGTTTCTCTGATAAAGTCTCTAATCACTCTTATGTCATATATATGAATAAAAGCATCTTTAATGCCACATCGTCTTTCACTCATGATTTCACGGACATGGTTTGCATATGTCAGGTGTAATAAGTTCTCCATTCTGACGACTTCTGACGATTTCATTTCACTTTCTATGCTAGCAGCCTGGAGGGTAAGGTAAGACAGAATGACGATCACTGTACTCGACAGAAAAGTTTTTATGTTCCCAATATTTCAGTGTTATTCCACAGTTATAACAGGTAACGTAATCACCGACACCTTCGTAAAAAAAAACGTCACAAGCTAGCTGGTAAGGAGTCTGACGAAGTTTACGGTTCCGTTCATAAAACGATATCAGTCGATCGACACAGCTCGCCATATGCGGGTATACTGGACGAGTGATAACAGTGTCCATCTGTTATACTATCTGCAACGGTTCGCAGTCAAATGAATAGGTATGTCTGAACTTCACCGATTTTCTTCACGTATTTCTTTATCTTTTCGCTATAGCTTTGTTTTACATAGTTTTCATCCCTCAGACATTGTTATGTACCTAAAGGTATACAAGATTGTATGGTGAATTCACGCCAAATATTTTCCACTTCCAAATTGTTAGTATAGATTAAAGCTTCGTCAAAATGTAAGTCTGTGATAACATCGGGGGAAAACATCAGACATTCGTGTTCATGTTGACTAGCTCGACGATTCTCACATCCTAAACATACGAAAAGTTCCGACATTTTTTATTTAACAACGTATGCATAAGAGAGACACAGCAAATGTTTTACTATTCTTCGATAGGCCTTTTGTTCGGTTTTTTCGATGAAATAATTCTGCAATCTTTTAGGAAACAAATCCGTGTTTAATTCCATTACGGTACGGTGACGAGGTGATCTGGTATTTAAATCATAAACATAATCTGTTGAAACAGACAGTCTTTTGACCACCTCACGTGTTCAGTTTTGATATCGTCGAAATAGTTCCAATTTTTTAAAGTGACTCCACACATGAAACACGATCTTCTATTCCCATATAGAAAAACCCATTACTTGCCAGTTGATATGGAGAGTGATGGTGATGTTTTGGCCAATTAGCAAACGTATCTGCACGGTTGCAACATTTGGTTAAGGATGGGTGACGTGGACGTATGATAGGTAATGAATGACTAACACTACAGCTGTCTGTAACGTTGTCCATGTTATTTTTCTACAAATGCACAGATGCAACACAAACTCTCCGACAAAGTCAAAAGTTTCTTTAAAAATTCTCCCGATAGTCTCGTTCTCTTTCCCTCTTCAATCAGACAATTCTACGCTCACCTTTAAGTTTTCTGATGACGACTTCCTGTGTAAGGCTGAGTCGAAAAACTACTCCGTTGGATGAAATGTACTGATGTCTTCTTTCTTGATCAGATCGACGTGAGCTTGAGCCATTGAAATGAAGTATGTCGAAAACGCTCTCTCTTTATATGCTTACATACTGGACCGATATCACGTAAGATCTGTGTTGCATGGACCGTTGCATGAAGTGTTATATGGACTGTTTAACCCGGCATCGACTGTTACATGGACCGTTGCATGGACTGCATGGACTGTTCCATGCACCGTTGCATGGACCGTTTCCCCCTTGGTTTATTATTAGCATGGACCGTTGCATGAACTGCATGGACTGTTACATGGACCGTTTAATACTCTTAAAATACTACTACTTTGGATTGTAGTAATGGGGCAGTTGTGGGAATGTCCGTTTTCAACATTCTCCCCATGAACATTTGTGCTGGAGACAATCCAACATCTTCCAGGATAGTGTTTCGGCATGCTAACAGACCTTTGAAGGGGTCTTCAGCTATGCGAAGAATTTTCCGTATCCTTCGCGGATGTTGTGAAACTTGCAGACAATTATCGGAGATGATTGTGTCCATCTCGCAAATTGGCTCTTGAGATGGGCAATTGTGGATGATGCTGATAAGTTCTCTAACTTTGCCAATCAGGCCTCTTTGAGAAATGGTCAACTGATACGATGTATGTATTGCCTTAAAACGCAAATAGATCCGTTGAAATTACTGCCCACGGACGATCGGACGTTTCAGTTTCTACGAGTGTTTTACTGTATATATATTTTATTATTGAACATATCCCATAGCTCGCATACCATATTAAAGATGAGACATATCATTTTATGTGTGCAAAAACTGATATAAAATATTGTTAAACGTTGCCACACAAATTCATCTAATTATTCGAAACTAGCCGCGATCTCCCGAAGCGAAACAAAATGGCGGCACATTCAAATAACAATTTTTCATGGAAAAATATATCATTGAATACCGGCAGTAATATATTTCAATTAAATACAGTTTAAATACATCAGAATTATATTCGATTGCTCAAAATAGATATATAAACAGGAAAAAAATTGGTTATACTTCGGCCAGTCTGATATTTACATTACACCCCTGCGGGCTGTTTTCGACCGTCTGTGTTTACATATTTTCATTTGAACATCGGGTTAAATTTAGACTATATGCTTATAAAATGTTCTTGTCTAATGCTCTTTGAATATCCGTATTTTCCGAAAATTAATAATTAAAGATTTTAAAATTAGTATGACTTGATATAATGATGATTTTCATGATGCATCAAAACTCGATACGGACGTCAACTTAGATTATTTATGGATTAATTTTGATCTTGCCTCAGGGGCTCGTTACAAATGTCTAGAAATTAGAATACAGCACAAAATACACACACATATAAATATATATGTACTTCAGTAACTTCATATTTAAAATTGTAGAATAAATAACAGATAATTGATTTATTTGATATTTTCAGAATACTATGCCAATATCATATTTAATCCTGGAGATGTTCGGATTGAAACAAAGCTGTGCCTTTTGCAACATGGCCATTTTCCACAACAGAGGAGTTGACCGTCTCTTCAGATATTTTTGACCCGTCTGACAGAGTTGTTTGAAAATTTAAATGTGGGTCAGTTTCTGTAATAAACTGCCATGAACTTTGAAGTGTATGGAGTTGTAGATGAACCTTGGTATGAATTGTTGCGTGGTTGGATGTCTCGGTTCCCCGGAGAAAATAACAAAGTAAAGCCGTTGCGTGCATTATACACCAGAAGATTGAAAAAAATCAAAGAACTTCAAAAACGGTACAATGTTCGAGGAGAGCATCAAGACATTATTTCTTTACTATCTGCACGTCCGATTAAAACCAAACGATGGAGGTTCTACAACGCCTGTAATACCAATTCATGTGATAAGGACAGTCTAACCGCAAAAGATCGCTCGACATGTGTTACCCTCATTCGGAACAGATTATCGTTTGACAATACCAATTGGAACACCAGAAACTCCGCAACATGTCACAAAGTCTGTCGGAACGCCCATGGCCAGAACTACACCAACAAGGACATCAACATGTACACCACTTATTAGAGACAGAACCGTTTCTGGTTCCAGAAATCGAGAAAGTGTTGTACCCAAATTAATGAAAGAAAATAATTATAGCACTAAGACTAAACAGCAGCAGACAAACCCGTAAGCTGCATGAAGTGATTTTACTGAATGAGAATCTTGGAGAAACAGTTTCAATCCAGACAAAAGAAATTGTAGACCTTGATCTGCAAGCAGAAAACAATAAACTGAAGGAAAGAAATCTGAAACTGTGGAGCAAAGCCAAACAAATGAAGGATCTGGATAGGAAAGTTGTTTTCAGAAGAAAACAATAACTCAGCTAAAATCAGAAAATGCTGGACTGTCATCTTTTGCCGATTCCGAAGAAACATCACCAGAAAAGGTGAACTTTGAAAACAAAGAAAAAAATGCTGCTATGGGGGATTTGAAAAAAAAACCTGAAAAGACGAGAAAGACGAAGAATAAAGAAGGCTTCTGACTTAGCATGTCAACTTGCTAAAAATAGAAATGCATTCCAGACAGACCAGCTTGCTACATAATTGTATTACAAAGGTATTGTAGAGAGTTTAACAAATCAACACAAGTTATCGGTAGAAACATTTACTAAGGAACTCGGCAATATGAAAGAACTGGAAACACATAAAAAAGGCAAGAACAAGGGTGAAGTACGACTGATGTACTTTGATCTCCTCAGCAAAGGTGTTTCTGCCAATATTATACAGTCGGTTGTAAAAACAGTTTTAACACATACCACAGAGTTTGATACAGGAAAATTACATGTTTCCAAGTAGGACAACAGCTCAGAGAATGGTTTCAATAGCAGGAAAGCTAGCCATCTTTAGGACCATCTATAAACTTGTCAAAGATACCAACAATTTAAGTCATATGTCGGATGGAACAACATAACATTTGATCCACTGGGGGGTCCCATGTAGTGAAATTGAAGCCATCAGGAGACAAAGGAATTAAAACATTCACATTGACAGTTATTTCTGGTAAGCCTGATGATACTTTACACCAACTCCAGGAACAATTGGACAACATGACCACACTGGCGGATGACATGGAGTTTGAATACCAACATGATACATTCTCGGTAACAAGAATAAATTCACAGATGTCTGATCGGGCAGCAAACGAAAAAAAAGTAACAAGACTCATCAAAGAAAAGAGAGATGCTATCTTTGAAGAAAAGTTAAAGAAGGATTGATGACACTCAACAAAAGAATGAGAAGAGCAATGTTTTCCACATTTACTTGTGCTGCACATAAAAATAACAATATGGCTGTAGCTATGACAGCAAAAAAAGTGCACCTCACCTCTACACGGATAACTTCAGTGACCCTCAACCTGGACGACGTGCTATGTAAGGGGCAAAAAACACAAATATGAGTGTAATTAGCTGTTGTGTGAAAACGCCAGAAAAGAAGGCGGACTTGGCAACGAATTTAAGGCCTATTCTCTTTGTAAGTGAGGAAAACACAGGGTCGCAACTTTTCAAACCAATAGTTGGCAATCGTTACTTTATATTTATGCAAAATGCCATTCAAACCTTAGCGGCCCGAGATTCTGTTTTACTGTTCCTAGAAGATGTCAAAGATTCAAAAGAAAATCCTGGCCTCAACCGGTTAGAACATTCTGTCCAAACTGGATACATGGATTCTACAGTCCAGGTAGAGGAAGCTGCATTTGCTTTGCCCTATTTCCATGTGTGTTCCCCACTATTGATACAAGCAAAATTAGCGAAATCACCACTGGACATGAACGTTTATTATCAGTGTGCTGTAAACAAACTGGAACAATAAAGTCTTGATCTTTTAGGACCGATCAGGAAGAATGACTTACTCATATCCTTGTTGAAAGGTTAGTCGAAATTCAATATTTACTCATTAATTATAACACATTTGTTATTTAAAAAATAAAAGTCAAGTAGAAACGTTTGTAAATTTGTAAACACCTAATAAATGTTATACTTTGGATCACAGTTTGCCCCATTCGTTTTGTAGGAATTTTGTTATGTGTAAATTCTGATTGTATTATATTTTATCACAAACTTGATTTTCTTATTTTACAGAAATGGTTAAGGCTGGGCGAGCTGAGGAATACCTCCCAGGTGGAATATATGCTAATCCATCAACACAGGCCATTTCTGCAGCCCAACACCTTAGGGGATGCAACCAATGACATCATCGAAAGCACATTTGGAATGCTTGATAGGAAGATGATGATAGCGCCATCTTCAATTCCAGTCAATGTGTCCAGCTTGATTGCTGCAAAGCGAGACAAGCCTGTGAACTGGGTCTTAGATTCCAAACTGGATGCAAACAAAGTGTGTGAAGTTGCCATGAAAAGTGCTAAGAGAAAAACGTCAGCTTTTTGGGACACGCGACCAGCAAACCAAAGACAGGTTTATGTCTGTACGGCCGCAAAAGCTCGCTCTAATAGCTAAACGTCGCCGCGAAAGAATGATGAGGAAAAGACTGAAAGATAATTTGATTCGGGCCAAGACTGAACTGTGTAGATGCTGCAAGACTCACAAAAACTCAAGTGGTAAAACAATACACATTGTGCAGATCGCTCTGTACCGCTATCAAGTTAAAAGTGCAAATGTGTTTAAACGGTTCTTAAAGAAGTCTTTGAAAGATCAGAGGAGAGTTCTAAAAATTGTTAAAAAAAAACTGTATTGTATTAAGTGACATTTCCATGTCAGCTCCAGATCCTGGTATTGCAAAACATGTATGCGTAGCTGTAGGGGACTGGTCGTCATCGGACGATGACACACTCTGCATGTTCAAACCATTGGTGTCTTTCAAGGGACACAGGACTGGAGTTCAGAGGATGAGGATCCATTTTATGACATTGTTCCGTTCGCTTCTAAATAAGCCGAGTTTTAGATTCCATTTTTTTTTGTCTTGACTTTTATACATGTGTGAACAGTGTGATGACGGTTACTCCAAATCATGGATGTGCCTGCATGCGGAAATATATTTTAAAATAATAATAAAATATAATATAAAAAATAAGATTTAAATATAGAAAGAAATGCATCTGAATAAGGCCTTCAACTTGTTGACATGTTAGGCTATCATAAAAACATTTTGATTGATAATTAGTTCAAAGTAACATTTTGTTTACTTTTTGACCTTTTTGAAGAGTTATGCCCCTTGATTTTTCTAAAACAGTTTTAAGAGGGTATATATATTTATTTTCTTAAGATTTTTTTTTTTTTTTCTTCTTTTCCACACATGAACCATAATTTTCAATTATAATATAACTTCAAAAGGATTGATGAATATTTTGGAAATTGTGCAATGACCACTTTGGACTGTCATTTTTTTTATTAAGTGATTTGTTAAAATTGTGAAATTTGATAACCGTTTATTGTTGTATTTGTTAAATGTATATATGTAAATCAGTGTATTTAGAGATGATGGATACTGTAGGAGTGTGATCTGAGAAATTATGACCTGACAAACATCCACATTTAATTAGTTTATGCGATGTGATAATTTGCATTTAAAGCCATTTTCGCAATCTTTGAGATGCTGTAACTTTTTTAATTTCAAAGATATCCTTTTCATTTTTTTTGTTCTTATAAATAGTATATAGGTTACGTCAACAACATAGTCACATTGGGGTTATTGTCCTAAATAAACCGGTATTTAACTTTGAAAATGGCAATTTGTTATTTTCTGTTATATACCCAAATTCTTAAAAAAAAATCTCCTTCTGTAGGAATAAAAGGATTGGTTCCATATTTAGCATCCTTGGGGGAGGGGAAACACATTTTGTATAAATGGTGGGTCTGGCCCTATGGGGGCTGAGAGGCGGGGGCCAATAGAGGAAATATAGCATTTTTTTTTAAATCCTTCTTATTCTGTGGGAATAAACGGATTTGGTCCATATTTGGTGTGGAGAATCTTTGGTTAAAGGGGAACAAATTTTGTATAAGCGGTGTAGGTGGCCCCCCAGGGATCTGAGGGGAGGGGCCCAATAGGGGAAATAGAGGTAAATCTTTAAAATCCTTCTTTCACCATAGGGATGGAGGGGTTTCTTCCCAATTTGGTCTGGATGATCTTGGGCAAAAGGGACTCAATTTTGTATAAACAATGAGTGTGGCCCCTCTAGGTGCAGATGGGCGGGGCCCAATAGGGGAAACAAAGCAAATTCTTCAAATACCTTCTTCTTCTGTACGAATGACAAGATTTTGGACAAATTTAGTATGAACCATCCTTGGGTGAAGTGGAACTAATTTTGTATAAACGGCGTGTCTAACCCCCATGGAGGCAGAGAGGCAGGGCCCAATAGGGGAATTAGAGGTAAAACCTTTAAAATCCTTCTACTGTAGGATTAAAGGATTTTATCCTAATTTTGTCTGTAGCATCCTTGGGCCAAGGGGACTCAATTTTGTATAAACAGTGGGTATGACCCCCCTAGGGGCATAGGGTTGGAGCTCTGTTTGAAGTTTGTTCTCGCTATATATCATTAGTACTGGATGGATCTTTCTGAAATTTCATATGTACTCTTGTTAGTATAATGTGACGGGGTGGGTGTCCTGCTGGGTGTCTTCGGCTGTATGTTTCAGTGAGGAAGCACTATATATTTCGTATTCATTCCGCGCTATCACAAGGAGACAAACACGAACATATAGCAGTCTCCCAAAATACACACACATTCATCTTCCACACAGGAGAGGCCGTCCTTAAATGACCTTAGCTGTTAATAGGACGTTAAACAAAATCAAACAACCAACGAAATCCTACAATAACTGAGGCGCCATCTGTTGTCAGACCAATTACGTTTCTCGCATCTCTTTCAGCTTGTTAACCAAGACATTGCATAGTGTTTCTGGATTTGCCGAAACTGCGAATGAATTGTGTTGACACAGCTTTACTCGCGTTTTCTGCTTATCTGGCAGCTGCTGGGATTGGGCTGCTATTAGATAGGGTTGCTGCCTTTTGAGAACCTTTTCTCTCTCTTATCTGTGACCCTTTCGTTACATGCGATCTTACAAAGTTATACTAAAAGCCTGCGTATAGTGAATGTGTGTCCAACAGACACCGAGTACTCCACAAATACATAAACATCCTGAACATGATGCATACACATTCATAAACATTAATAGTAACAAACATGGCACTAAATATATCAAAACTACTGTATCTCACATGTATACAAAATTATAGCTACTGAATCCTTAAGATATAAATTAAATCTTCACAGATACATAATTATAATACCTCAGTTTCCCACACAGATGCATAATCATAGCTTAGTATCCAACCAGATACATAATTATAGCTCCGTAACGTAAACCCTCGGTATCCCACACATGTACCATTGATAGCTCCGACCTCAGTATCGCACAAAAATACTTGTGTATATTATGTATATAAACTACATAATTTCTGTTACATGTATCCATCACAGATATCTTATCATAGCTCATGAATCTTTATAGCAAAGACACATATAACTACGATATACCGCAGATATGTTTGTTTTATTTTATTTTTGTATTGTTAAACGGCCAATCGACCATGTGAGTCATTTAGGGCCAACAATACCATAAAAAGAGACATTCACGAAAATAAACACATTAAACCAAAACTTAGTAGTTTAAAATATGTAAAGGATTAAAGCAATACATCAATATCGAACAAACTTGCTGCACAATATATCAAATTTTATGATAAAGATCAATAGAGTGTAAATAGTCACAGAAACTGTATGGAATAATCTTTTTTTGTCCCTGCAGGTAGGGCGTAAGAATTGTACCTGCTGCCCCCAATTGCATGATCGTAAGGGGCGACTCAATTTGGGACCTTATCTCTTCTCTCCTTTCTAAATAACTTTCTTCTTCCTAATGTCTCCCTTGACAATGCCTCACTTTTGGCCATTTGTTGAGCGTTCGCCCCTGTGAGGAAGGCTTTGGGTTCTGTCCCCTGGCCGAGACATACCAAAGTCTTTAAAAATGGTAGTTTATACTCCTGCTTAACGCTCAGCAAATTAAGAGTGGGACGACTGGTTCGCCCGTTGTCAGTATAATGTGACCGGGTGAGGCGTCCTGCTGGGTGTCTTCGGCAGTATGTTTCAGTGAGGTAGCACTATAAAGTCGGCATCAGTTCCGCGCTATCACAAGGAGATAAACACGAACATATCGCAGCCTCCCAAAATACACACGCATACACTACACGCATGCATTTTGCACACAGGGGAGGCCGTCCTTAAATGACCTTAGCTGTTAATAGGACGTTAAACAAAATCAAACAAACAAACAAACAAACAAAGGAATAATCTTTTCATTGACGGTAGATCATAAAATCTGTCATGGAATTGTTTTAAACAAGCGGATTCAATCATAAAGTGTTTGACTGTAAATGGTTGATCGCATGCATGACAATATGACTGGTCTTCCTTACGAAAAATGTAGCCATGTATGATGTAGGTATGGGCTATGCACAGTCGCGAGATGACAATGTCCTCTCTGCGGTCTGCTCTATTTACCCCAAGAGACCGATAAGTACACCATAAATAAAAGTTAAATATCACCAACAGAGACATATGGTAAATAAATATCGATAAGCATCATGACCTACATACATGGATGCTTTATTGTGACAATATCCTGCACAGACACCGTTACGCAGTGTGTGTTATAATTTGATTGTATTTATAGCATCCCACACTAAGCAATTTACATGTATACTCAATTAATGTTACAATTGATGCACAAACTGATGAAACTGGTGTACAAAGTTACCTCTTAGCTCATTTGGTATTTCCTAAGACACTTAAAATAACCATATCGGGAGCTAGTTATTAAGAGCTATAATATAGCCATTTAATATGTTTTTAATGTCAAATTAAATGCATACCATCAGAATGTCCCATTTTACATCATGGGGCGTATATATGTCACAATCTCTTTTTTTAATGCAGGTCTGTGTTAAACATACTGTTCAATGGATTCTCAGTTTCTTCATAGCTGGTACTGCGGCGATGGTGTTAAAATATTTCTTAGTTCCCTGCTCGTTTAGATGGACGTCATCAGTATCATATACCGTGGGTTGATTATCAGGTGACCGAAACCCGGTAAGATGGTGAACCATAACCCTGTCCTTACCCTTGATATAGCCGTCATCAGCCTGCTCGTTAAACCAGGCTTGGTTTGGTTTGGTTTAGTATAGTTAAACGTCCTATCAACTGCTATGGTCATTTAAGGACGGCCTCCCATGTGTGCAAGACGTATTCGTGTGTGTTTTGGGAGGCTGCGATATGTTCGTGTTTTTCTCCTGGTGATAGCGCGTAACTGATGCCGACTTTATAGTGCTTCCTCATTGAAGCATACTTCCGAAGACACCCGGTCACATAATACTGACAACGTGCCAACCAGGCGTCCCACTCCTTAATTGCTGAGCGTTAAGCCTGATTAGAAACTACCATTTTACATTGGATGTGTCTACTTCACAGCGGATGGGCGAGAAGGGGGGAGTCTGTACATCCTGACACATAATCACTTTGATATCGTTATTTCAGAGTGATGATGAAGTCTATTATGTTTTTAAATATGCTTTCCACATTCACATTGCATAAATCGTTTGCTGCCGCATGTACAATCACAATACCCGGATGACTAGTGTGACATTTACAGTTTATCAACATTATGTACATCACATACCAAAAGGTACGAGTCCCTAAACAAATGTATCTAAAACTAACAATGTTATGAAATGTATAAAATGTTATGGCCATCAATACACTTCAATCACGTGGACTTCACACCATATCTGAGATTGCCTGTCACATAGAAGCACCCCTTCTTTTCATATCCTGAAAAAGTGTTGACCCTTATTCTTAAATATCTGCAATTTTAATTAGTTTTTGTCTGTGGTAAAAAATCTCTATACCTTTCGATATTCTCACCATAGCCTCTTCGCTATCTTTTCCTTTAAACGCTGTTTCTGCCTCCTTCATTGTCTGCTTCATCTTTATATTTACTTCATACTGTTCTTCATTCCCTTTTTTAAACGAGTCCATTGTCATTGTCTCAATCTTCGCCTACTGCACCTCGCTCAAAACGTTCTGAGAATCTGATATCTGTTCCTGAAAACCGTCTAACTTTGCTGTCATTAGACGCTCCAAATTATCCATCATGGTGGTTTGTGCTACCTGCATAGCTTGTGCCACCGCCGGCTCGGCTGCATCTTCTTACTATATAAACCAAATTGTCTGGTCAGGTTAAGGTAAAGCGAACCGCTGCCAGGGTAATGAACGCGAAGTAGAGCTCCAAAAACGGCTGCTTTTCGTCGTTGGAGTTACTTGCCCCTCGGTCATTTTATCGGTTAGAGTGATTGCCCATTGCATAACTCATTTGTGATAGAGATCAAGAAAAGACTGCGTTACCGTAAAACGACAACATGGCTGACGAAGGACCGCCTCGAAAGCGCAGAAAGAATGGCCAATTTGTAAAAGAAACAGAAGTTTTATATCGATTTTGTTGGTTTGCTAAAGAATTTAGACCCGCCATTTTTTTTGTCTACAAGAAACCATGCTCAAAAACCCAATCACACTTAGAAATTTCCCACTCTACACTAACATTACAACTGTAGTTAGCAGAGCAGCAGGTGGACATTCATTTCTATTGCCCGAACGACAATTCCAAAATCCGCTCCAGAACCTACGAAGTTCCTTTTACCAGAAGAATCTTTTAAAACACGCAGTAATCGGGCAGCTGCTCTAAGACGCTACTTGAATTGCCCAACTGCTTCAAACTACAGTGAATTTAAAATTTGGCGGGCAAAGGTTCGGCGATCAATTAAAATTGACAAAAGAAACAGCTGGAGAGAATAAGTATCCAAGATATCATCAAACACATCCTCAAAAAAAGTATGGGATATGATTCGGAAAATAAATGGGAAAAAGAAAAAGTCAACATCCTCCCACCTCATTAATAAAAACAGGTTAGAAAGTTATAATGAGCAATTTACCCTACCAGAACTTGTTGATTCGCTTCGAAAATCACGGGACTCTGCTTCAGGTCCTGATGATATTCCATATAAATTTCTAAAGCACTTACCGGACTCGTCACTAACATGCCTTCTCTACATATTCAACCAAGTTTACGCTTCCGGAAAGATTCCCGATTCGTGGAAGAACTCCACAATTATACTTATCCAAAACCGGGAAAGGATGCTACTGACCCAAACAACTATCGTCATATCTCTCTGACTAGTTGTGTATATAAAACTTTAGAACGAACGATAAACACTAGACGGTTTGGTTTCTTGAGACCAACGATATAATATCCCCTCTTCAAAGTGGTTTTAGAAATAGAAGAGGGACAAATGACCATCTCATCAGTTTAGAGACATTCATTCGAGAGGCTTTCGCCAAGAAGGAACACCTTGTCGCCGTGTTCTTTGATCTTGAGAAGGCCTGTGATACTACATGGCAGTATGGCATCATGAAAGATCTTCACGACCTTGGCGTACGTGGAAACCTTCCCAATTTTAAATCGTATTACCTATCAAATAGACACTTCAACATCCGTGTTGGTTCAACTTTTTCTGAAACGTCTGAACAGGAAATGGGAGTCCCACAGGGTGGAATCCTATCAGTCACCGTGTTTGGTCTTAAATTCAATGATATAGTCAAATGTCTTGGTCAATCAACAGAAGGGTCGTTATTTGTGGATGACTTCTTGATCTGTTACAGATCTTAGAACATGCACATGATAGAACGACAACTTCAACAGTGTTTAAACAAACTACAAAATTGGGCAGACGAAAACGGCTTCAAATTCTCTAAATCCAAAACTGTTTGCATGCAATTCTGTCAAAAACGAAAGGCACACATTGACCCAAATCTAACACTCGTTTGTCTGTCTGTCCGGCGTCAACTTTTTGCTTTAAACAACTTCTTTTCGGTAACCAAAAGTCCTAGGATGATGATATTTGGCTAGTAGCATGCTGGGATCAAGGGCTACCAAGTGTGTTCAAATAAATGACCTTGACCCACTTTCAAGGTCACAGGGGTCAAATATGTTAAAATCTTCAAACAACTTCTTCTCAATAACCAAAAAGGCCAGTGTACTGAAATTCGGCCTGTAGCATGCTGGGATGAAGTACTACCAAGTTTGTTCAAATGAATGACCTTGACCAACTTTCAAGGTCACAGGGGTATAATGTCGTAAAATCTTCAAGCGACTTCTTTTCAATAAGCAAAAGGGCCAGGGTACTGAAATTGGGCCTGTAGCATGCTAGGATGAAGGACTACCAAGGTTAATCAAATGAATGACCTTGACCAACTTTCAAGGTCACTGGGGTCAGATGTCTTAAAATCTTCATACAACTTCTTGTCAATAACCAAAAGGCCCAGGGTACTGATATTGGGCCTGTAGCATGCTGGGATGAAGGACTATCAAGTTTGTTCAACTGAATGACCTTAATCCACTTTCAACCTAATGTCCTTGTTCGACAATCAAGGTCAGAGGCGCCATAAGTTTAAATCTTTTAATAGGTTCCTATGAATTCTTAAGATTACAAGTGTTAAATTAATAACAGGTGAGCGATGCAGGCCAATTGGGCCTCTTGTTGATTCGTAACTCTCTTTCATACCACATATAAAGTATCTGAAGGATAAGTGTTCAAGGCGCTTAACATTATACGAGTCCTTTCTCATACTGATTGGAGAGCGGACCGTGAAATGCTTTTGCGCCTATACAGATTACTTATTCAAACAAAACTGGATTATGGTTCTATGGTATACGGGTCGGCGCGCAGTTCGTACCTGCAGATGCTAGACCCAATCTATAACCAAGGACTACGTCTAGCTCTTGGAGCTTTTCGAACAACACCTGTAAAAAGCCTGTACGTGGAGGCAAATGAACCATCACTTTATGACAGAAGAAAAAAACTTCCTTTACAATTTGTAGCTCAATTAAAATCAAACCCTAAAAATCCTGCTTTCGACTTAGTAATCGAATTTCAAATTTCCTGCAAGAACTCAACATAAAGTTGACGGACATAGCTGAATTTAACATACAATTTAAACATATCTTTACATTACATGAGCAAGGGAAATCAAGTGCTATGGCCAAGAACACAAATCCTCCTTTCGGGAATGCATTTCGAATTACCCTTCTCATACTTAAATACCATACAAAAACAGTATTTATGATCTATTTGAATGACACAGCTTTGCAAGCAAATAAATCATAATGCGCGCTATTAATAACAGTGTCATTCAAATAGATCATAAATACCATACAAAAACAGTTCAATACTTATATTTACGTTTTATCTGCCTCTTATGCTCTTTTTTAACTTATAATTTGTATTTAAAATTAAAAATGCGCCCCTTATCGACAGTCCACACAATTTCGTTCAATAGTTTGAACAGCGTATTGTTGCGTGCTGGTTGGCAAACAAAGTAGTACTTTGAAATTTTAACAATCACTTCAATTTCATTCCACAATTTAGTATCAATACAATTACGTATGATATATCTATAGGGTTATTTAAGTTTATCAATAGAACTCTGAGCTAAAAGTTAGATTTGAAACTGTTTCGATTTTTCCCCGGAACAACTTTCGCGCATGGACAAATACAGTGAACACCGTGAATCCGACCTTGACCTCCCTGAGGGAGTTATTTTCGGAAGTTAATTCGAACTTGTCTCTTTGCTCATTTTGTGAAGAATCGAGGCGTGAATTTATTTGTTGATTGTATGGGAACCTGACAACAGTCGGTAGATTCTATAACAGCGTCGTTATTTGACATGTCGTCTGAAACTGAGGAACCGTGGATGCGAAACGCATGAAACTGATAGCGTTTGAAGTGAATGATCTTGCGACGGAGCACAGGTTTGTTACAAATGTCTGAAATGTTTATGTGTGCTGTGACTGATATCAGTAGGTCTGTAACATATGTGTCAGTAGGTCTATAGAATATGTGTATTTCAGACATTCGTAACGACCCCCTGTTGATCAGTGCAGTGTAACAGACAATATTTCTGATAAATTGGATGAGCGTTAAAATTGTTTCCATTGCCGGCATTGGTGATTTCAACCGTTGTGCATTTTGTACGATATTGCAGACCTTGGTCTTGTTTTCGTTGTAATAAAAGTTTTTTTTATTTTATTTTTTATTTTGCACATAAATTTACAATGACATTGTCAAATCTCACGATGCCCAGCGATATTTCAGCAGCCGTCATGTTTAATTATATTGGATATTGTAGTTCCGGTCAGTGTTATATTAATACGGTAAGAACTGTGTCTCGTGATGCATTGTAAATAAAGTCCCATCAACGACACAGCTTTCAAACAGGCTATTAGTGACAATGCCATGCAAATGTAAATATACAACTTTACACCGATGGTTCCAAAGAAGGTGAGAAAGTGGCAGCAGCCTGCTGTACTGCTAATATTTGCACTTCAGTCCAACTACCAGACGGCGCCGCCATCTTTTCTGCTGAAGCATGCGCCATTGGTTTGGCCCTCGACCATATCGATGAACACTGCATTAAAAAGGCAATGATCTGTTTAGACTCTCTATCTGTCCTACAGAATTTACAGTTACGAGATCCTTAAATCACACTCGTACAAAACCTTGCTCTTCGAATATCTCGTATCTTAAAAAAGTCTAAAATAACTTTACTATGGATTCCGAGGCATATCGAAATAAAAGGCAATGAATTTGTTGACAAGGAAGCAAAAAGTGCATTGAATCTCCAACAAACAAATATCAAACTACCATATACAGATTTTAAACCAATTATTCGTACAGCCATCCAAATTGAATGGCAGCAACGCTGGTCTCTCCAGACCAGCAACAAACTTTTTAAAGTACAACCAAAACTTAAAACACCTATTCCAAGTCGGAAAGATCGTAGAGAGGAAGTTGTCCTCGCTCGGTTCCGTACTGGGCACACATATCCTACTCATCCATCTACATGCCACGCATCCGACACTCCATTTACAGTGGAACATATTTTAATAGAATGTTCCGATTTTAAACACATTCGTGATAACTACTTTCGAGTCACGGATATGAAAACTCTTTTCAGTTCCGTGGACTCGAAGGAATTATTCAACTATTTGAAAGACATCGGTCTATTCTATAGACTCTGATGTCTTTTAATCGACCTTGCCCTTTTCATGTTATATATATCACATAAACCATATCATCTGTTCGTTGTCTCTTTTGTTATTTTAACTTTCTTCTTATTTTAATTATTAACACATACAATGCGAATCCTTTTAAAATGAACCTTTTTATCTGATTTTATCTTCGCTACTTACATGTTAAATAAAATCCAAAACATCACAAAAAAAAATCACCAAGGCCCTAAATGACCACAGCCGTCGATGGACCGTTAAACATAAACAAACAAACAAAAGTTTGCATATCTTCGGGACGTTTATGCACGTAATATCTTCAAATGTCACTGATAACGCACACGAACATATCGCAGCCTCCCAAAATACACACACATACACTACACGCATGCATCTTGCACACAGGGGAGGCCGTCCTTAAATGACCTTAGCTGGTAATAGGACGTTAAACAAAATCAAACAAACAAACAAACTAAGTCGTGACCTACAGCTGACCTACATCTATGTTATTTGTACACGTTGATATATTGATACAAAGTACGGGTTCGTCATAATAACATGTACACGAGAAAGTAACTCTTGTGAAATTAGGAATTACAATTTCTGACGTAGGTAATAACTGGTGTCGGCCGAAAACAGACTAAAACAACACAAATGTCAACAACAACGAACACCACATCACAGATGTCAACAACAACACCGTAGACGATGAAGCTGACGTGTGTGTTGCACCAGCCACCCACACTGTACATGAAGTTGACAAAGAGAAAGAAGACTGAGAGAAAAACCTGATGAAGTGGAACGAAAGGAGGAGAATGGTTGAGCTCAGTGTTCTGAGCGAATTCCTTGAGAAAGGATGCCATGTATGTGGTTGGATGCTGAAGTTGTCCAACACATTTCAGGAACGGCATTATGACCTCGGGAGTCTGCTCTACATAAAAGTGAGCACGCTGAATATATATTTTAAAATGCCAAATTATGTTTGTACAATATATTTATTGAATTAGACTGATGACTGTTATAATATAAAGCTGTTTTGTTTGGATTTTGTGTAGATCATACTGTCTACATAATGATATTTGTCCACATCAACATAACAAATGAAAACATCACATAGTTTGGTGAATTATCCATTAGTTGACCAACTAAAAAGTTCATGATCTAGCTGATTGTGTCGCATCATAATTTACGACAGCTGAACAATGAAAATTAACATTCAGCCATAGCTTCACAAATAGACTAGTGCTATTGCAACACGTGTAATTTTATATCAGTTTGCATGTTGAATAAAATATTTCCTTCATTTGTCATAGTATGCTCAAGAAACATGTGGTACCATCCTACGGGAAAGAGGCATGGGCAGTATCGTTACAGTTGACACAAAGAGTTTCATCAAGAAAAAGGCACCAAATGAGAAGTCCTACAAGCAGGAGGATTTATGTTGACAGAATGGAATAACATATTCCGCACATTCTGCCTTAGAAGATTCCAAAGCACTACGTGATCTTGTTACATACATGAAATATGATCTTGTACCTCAGTATATATGAGAGTAAGGGAAACGAGATCAGAATCTTGTCACTTGACAGCCTCTTGTTGGTGAATTGTGTCCGGTTTTGTGGCCAAAAAATGGCTTTATCAGGTTTGAACATGTGTCATTATAAGTTGAAAATAGTGTAAAATTACTCTTCACTGAAACTACAGGAAACAATGGATTAGAAAAGATGTGACAACATATTTAGCTAAGTGATACAAAATGGAATTAGGTATTCATTCTACATTTGTCTTGGGATTTGAAACTGTTCTATTTTGTTGGAGTTTATGCATGTACTGCTACTTAGTTTATTTACACATCTTACAGAACTTGATTGGTGAGTTCGGTGCGTGCAATTTTGTTTTCATTTTGACAATTTTTATGTGAATTTTACCACTTTTCAGTTTTTGTAATAAATTATATTTATATTTTGTACATATTGAAATGGTTTTTTTTATGTTACTGTTACAATTTACAATTGATAAATTGATATTGTATTTGATTGAGATGCTACACGTTACCGGGGTATTTACTTTTGTATACAAATACTGTCCTAAGAGTTACCTCCCTTTTCAAAAATAAAAAATGTCATTCAACTACTGCATTTAACCAGTTGAAATTATCATATACTTTATAAATGGACAATAAAATATTGCATGAGGTATACACCAGCTATTTTGTTATTTATTCTGTAAGGAGAGTGTACTGTTGCAACTCTTTGAAAAATGAAAATGGGAAAAATGAAAAAAAATAAAACTCGAAAACCAGCATGGCATCATACACATTTCTGATGTAATCATAAATCTGCGCAACACATTTATGCTTTGTGGTTCGCTTTACCTTAAAAAGGCTGATTGGAATGGCCCGCTTTCACACACTCCCACCTTTTCTGTCATCTGCACGTTCACGAAAACACCTATCCAACCAATCAGATTACTACTCCTTGCAAATACGAACATACATAATGCTGTTATTGCGAACTGCAGGAAAATACCATTACTTTTAGGTTACCTGAGTTTTGCTCAAGTGACCTATTCTGATCGCTTTCCGACCGTCGTCCGTATACATTTTCAACTTCTCGAGATCCAGTGGATCAACGGCAATCTCCTTCTACATTTTTAAACCGATATCTTTGAAACTTAGTATGCATTATATCCATGATATGAAGTTGTGTCTCCCTTAAAAGAATTTTGATTCGACGATTTTTGCAGAAAGAAATTGCCCTTTGTTCATTTTGGTATTTGATTTTTTGTCCGGACATTTTCTCCTACAATTTTTATAGCATGTCAGCTAACCACTCTTAGAATGATGCAGAGAGATCTTATTTCAATGTTAAAAGTATATAACACTATATGGCATTCGACGGGCGTATATTGTTCCGCCCCGCGTTTTTCTTATTGAAACTATACGGCGATTCCATTAATTTTGAAAACCTACATCAGAACAAACTTTTTATTGTTCATTATGACCATTTGACTGTAACCAACATCAAGTGAATGATGTGCAGATTTTAGACGAGTTAAGACAATACGGATAATGTTCCTGACAGGAAAACATTGCGTTGTATAATCAAATGTCCACTCATTATTGTTGTCTGGTCTGATATGACATTATTGTTATTTGGCTGTTACATACAAGAAGAAGTAAAACTTGTTGGAATGAAATTCACATACCAAATCGTCGACATCTTGTGATTGATTTTTTCTTTGTGATTAGATTAAGCACACAGAATGCTTTAGATTTATGACTTAATTGTTGCCATTTTTTGTAGATTCATTTGAAAGTCTTGATGCCTGTGAAGATGAATGGACAGACTCTCGCAGATCTTCAGAGCCGACCCATGAGAAACAGAGAAGGAATAGCAGGAAAGGCAACAGGTATGGTGGTTTCCTGGACATTTGGCCTGCAGATTATCAGGTATGTAATGCTAAAATCATCAGCTCCATAATATGTCAGGCACATAAGTCATGTCCTTATTTAACTCTTACATTTAATCCAGTGGGAGGAAGGAAAACATGTATTTGTATAGAGTTCACTTCAATGAGAAAAGATGTCTCTAATTGATAAAGGTGGTAATTATTATGAAACTTTGTTTTCATCGATTTGAAAGGATGCACGTTTTTAACTTAACTAACCAGTCAAAAACTTGGAAAGAGTTATGACCCCAAAGATGCTGAATTCCCCTTTGTGGGATGGGGGATGACATTTACGAAAGGAAAACCAAACAACATTTCAAAGATCTTTTTCTCCCGACTCACTCTAGAATCACAGGGGGCTTTACCTAATATGTACATTTCATTACCCCTAAGTGGTCTATTCTCCCTTTGGGCTCTCAGTAACGATAGCTTAGTTTATATGAGGAAATAACACTGACTTTAGGTATATTCTGTGGCCTCTAATTGGCTGAGACATAAACAATTAAAATTGGAATTTGAGAGCAGTGTTTGCTTATTGATACTTAATTCAAATTGCCTGTCGTCCGTGGTCCATTTGTGGTCCATCTCTAAACAATTCTTGTTATTGCTATTTCTCAGAAAGTACTGGAGGGTTATCTTTCTCAAATTTGATATGTAGGTTCCACTTTTTCCCTAGTTGTGCATGAACAAAATTGCTAACAGGCAGCCATCTTAACTTTTGACACTAAATGCTCTATCGCTATTTCTCAGTAAGTACTTGAGGGATCCTTCTTAAATTTGATATGCTGGTTTCCCATTAGTCTCTTATTTGACATGTTCAATTTTGACTGATTCTTAAAGTTATATATATATATATATATTGCAGGACACTGAGGAGGATTCAACAAAGACGCTAGACATATGTACTAGACGATCAAAAACGACCAACAAAAGATTGAAGAAAAAGCAGGTGTGTTTTACATTTTGCTAAGAATTCTTCTTATAAATATAGTTTGTATTACCAACAAATAAGACTGTGTTAGACTTCTGCATCGAACAGAATTGTGTTACTTTCCTTGAACAGCTGCATTGTTTGTATAGGAAAATGATCAATCCAAATTGAAATAAAACATATGGACAAGGCCAAAAAAAGGAACAATTTACCAAACTTTACCAGAATCTTCTCCTGAAGAAGGAATGCCACTATCAGATATATGTATATATACTCAAAATGTTTTGATGTGACAAATAAGAGTATCTTTGTTAACTTTATTATGCTGTGTTATGAGTTCAATCATAAAAGGTAGACATTTACTCAGGCCATTTACTTTGGCCAGTTGTTTTAAGGCTGAGCTGTAAGCAATATAATAGTGAATAAAAGAAGTATTTACTACAGATTTAATTGTAAATATTGCATTAGGAATTTATCCACATTTTAAAATAATTACAGTAAATTATATCATTGTTCTTTTTAAGGCTTCCCGTTCCAGAATAATTGCTGATGAAACAACTCTTCCAAAACAAACTCACATAAAGGTAAGATATGGAACTATGTAACAATAACTGAATATATATTTTCAGCTTTTAAAAGGGATTAAGTATATGTTTTTGCAAAATAATTAATTTGTTGTTACCTATGTCATAGTGAGGTCAAATTGATTGTCTAGGTCGTACATACTTATCAGATGAGATATTACCTC
This sequence comes from Mizuhopecten yessoensis, assembly GCF_002113885.1. Taxonomy (NCBI): domain Eukaryota; kingdom Metazoa; phylum Mollusca; class Bivalvia; order Pectinida; family Pectinidae; genus Mizuhopecten; species Mizuhopecten yessoensis. The sequence continues at coordinate 280,221 of NW_018408703.1, forward strand.
AATGAAATGTAAGGGCTAAATGTAGGAATTTAAAGGCATTGTTCAGCAACCTACTATTGGGTCCATACATCATAAGATTATGGTCAAATTCAGGGCAGAGTCAAATGCATTCTCTGGGCCATAACGTTGACTCACTGAAGATAGCTCGATGAAATCGTAGAAAATAATATAGAATCGAAAGGTGGAGTGTCACATACTACTTTTATGCCATTACAATTGAGGTCAAGTTCACATTGAGGTAAATCTTTGCATCGATCACTTTTTTCTGAATTTTTTATTCGGGTTAGTCAGGAATACAAGCTGCAGATCATTTTGAAAAACAATAAGTTCTGCTTAGAGATTGTACTAAAGCATCAGGAATGTGTTGACATATGCCCGATTGTTTTTTGTATATCAGCATCGGTCAAGGTTAAAAACTTCAAAAAGTTAAAGGTCAAAATTCTTTGCTGCATAAGAAACAAGCAAGAAGAACCGAGCTTATTGAACTTTTGATCTAATCCCTTCATTTGGATTAAGTTTTAATTATTCATAAGGAAAAGTAACTTTGTACAGTTTGTAACATGAATCCCTATACAGATAAATTATATATTAACAATATGGTATGTAACATTGCCCTGCACTTGATTAGATATTAGCGGTTACTGGTCTAGGTTAAGGTCAGAGCCTTACATCTTTTGTACAGTAGCAAAAACTGATGTATTAGACATATCACAAACTTAGGTGTTCATCACAGTTATACACCTGATTAGATTCAGATGGTCAAGGTCAAAAGTGACAATTTACTGCTTTTTTAGGTGAAAAAAGCATGTGAACCATACATATCAAAAGCTCATCAACAGGTTTAGTATATGGTAACATTGAATTCCCAATGACAATAACACAAAACATTTATCAGATGATGCAGTGGTGTGAGTGAGGCATTTTTCTAAATTAACATATGTTTTCACAGGGTACAAATGGGCGGAAAGCAACGGTTCATTTTGAGGGAGCAGAGGAAACCGCTCCATTGTTTCAACACAGACAGATCATGTGATATTGTATGACAGTGCAGAGGACTTACGAAGAGAACTGATTCCGAGTGTAATGCCCAGGCTTTCAAAGAGTTCACAATGCAAACCGTCAACTGCATCAATGGGAACACAGACAGACATGGACACCAGTGACGGTACTAACAATTAATCTTGGATAAGCTGGAACACCTCATCAATCTCCAAAAAAGAAGGTTGTGTATGACTCCTTTTGAGAAAGATACCGAAGTTACACCACAGATTCAACCCTTGTCAAGGTCAATGAGACTTGAATTGGATTCAACCTCGAGCCATCCTCCCTACTCAATCTTCATCTCTGCACCTACCCCTGCATTCGACACAGACACATCGACATTTACCGATTCCTTGTTGACTTCCACTGATGCTCCGGCCTCATCAACTAACACATCTACTTCTGCCTTGGCCTCTTCAACTTCCAACAACACAGCAACATTGCCCAACGAGTCATTGATTTATATTTACGACTTTACCTCATCTTGTTCCAGAAGTTCCAGTATGGCAAGGCCTGCCAGTCCCAACCTGTCTTATTCTCCTCAGGACATGTTTACGTTCTTGGATTCTGATGTAATAGTGTCTTGTTCTGGGCAGTCCACCATTCACAACTTTGAAATTAGACCATCAGGACCAGCCTGTGATTTTTGACTTGGATACACAGACACCAGAATTATCAGTGGAAGATCTAAATACAGAGACTATTTAATCTGAAAGGCAACAGTACTAATAAACTGTTTGCATGGACATTGACGAAGAAACTCTTCAAACCGCAGGAGTTTGTGGGTCGAAATTTTTATGGCAACGGAGGGAAACTCGGACTTTCTCTTAGGCGTAGACGGGCAATCGTCTCGGCCATACAGCGCACATGTGGAAGTGGAGAAGTGCCAAAAGCTGTGGATGCCATTAACTCTGGATTACGGAAACAGAACAGATAAACTTTTTTTGCAAAACGATCATCTCAATGCGGTTGTTAATGACTTTGTGTGAGAAACCCATACTTGCTGTGCCAAAACAAGACATTATTGATACACATTGTGTTAAGGTTAAATTTGAAGTACTCGTTAACTGGAAACTATTGCCTTTTTCTGAAAATATCCATATTTGCCCAGTGTTAATATCGCCACTTTCACATTGAATGACTGTGTATTTATATTGATGACTGAAATTCATTGTTACTAAACATTCACCCTCATTATTGAGGGGGGAAAGGCGAAAATTGAAATGCAGCGAAATTCCCAATATACAGGAGTTTAGCAATTTGTAATTGTAAAATGGCAAAATGATAATTTACATTTTGGTACATATGTACTAATGTGGGTAAATTATCAGGTATGTTTCAAGATTTAAAATTAAATGTGATTTCTATTGAGGATGATGCTTTTGATGTCATTGTGATTTTTACGAGTTAAGACTTTTTTAAGATGAACTTTTCCGAGTACGTTGTTGATCATTGCCAGTTTGGTCCCTTTATTTTTTACTGATACTTAATGTTGCTTGGAGATCTATGCCTTACTTGAGAATAAAATATCATAAATATTAGAATATTTGCCAAGGCAACAAGACATCAAAAAGGATGTAGAGGTTGGACAGATAGTGGAGACAATTTACAGCTATAAAAAACAATTGTATTGAGTACATGTTTCATGATTTGTTTGATTGAAAATAACATGGTCATTTTTTCAATATCTCCAGCGAGAAAGAATTAAACATACACAAAAAATGTACATATGGGCTATACAGAGCTATGCTTTTTTGATAATATTTTTAAGCTTACAATTTAGCACAAACAATATCTCCCAAGACGAAGTCATGGTCTTACAAAATTTTAAGAATCCCTGTACCACTGCCAAAACCTGTACATATGCATTGAAAATTGTTTCTGAAAGGAAATCCATATCTTGTGGGAATTTTATGAAACAATGATGATGAAATAAACAAATGAAAGTCAATAACGGTGTTCTGAGTGTGAAAAAATGTTTGGCTATACCAAGATTTGAGAACCCTTGACCTAAGGTAATTATTCCATTGCTCTAACCAACTTAGCTATCTGCCAACTGAAGGGTCATAGGTCCACCTGTGTAACAGTTATATCCAAAGCAAAAATCAGGGAAGAAACTATGTATATAAGAATATCCACCATGGGACGGAACAAAGATCCTATAGAGTTATTGAGTAATTCATTATTGAAATAGCATCCCCACAACTCCCTCCAACAAGGTCAACTCAACAACCTACACCCTAACCCCACCTTATAATCGATATGATGTCAGTAACCTCACTTTGTTTCTACGTTGTGGTGACTTAACAATTGGTATTATTGATTACACCAAGGTAATCGTTTTATTTCTCTAGGTATAAAATATCAATTTGTTGTAGGTAAATGGATTGTTCATTGCAAGATAAGGTAAACTGTGTTATGTTGAGTACATGTATGGATTTGTCTTTGCTATTTATTATAAGGTGTAGTGCGTTGAAAAAAATCGTCCAAAATTTAAAAAAAATATTATATTTAGAACCATTTGAAATGATGTGGATCCTTGCAAAAGATGATTAGGTCATAGTTGTTGCCTTCTGCAGGAACAGTATTTTCAACTACTGATTATCAGGTATCTATAAATGTCAGTCATGTAATGAAATCATGCCATTCAAGCTGTCCTTGAAAAACAAATTGTGAATTTCTGTAAATTCTCAGACTGAACTTTACACTTAGAAGTTGAATAATCATTAATCGACTACAGGCCAGAATTTCAAATGTCCCTGTCCAATACATTAATAATGTAACTAATTTTACAAAACTGCCTATCAAAATTGCTATTCAATAGTATTAAGTTTATAGGGTGGAAATTGCCTGTCCCTTTCAGAAATAAGCCAGCCACCTGTCTTTTTGACAGGCAGTTTTCTGAAAGGGACCTATTTCGACAGGCAATTTCCACTCTATAAACTTACTACTTTATACTACTGCCTGTCAAAAAGACAGGTGGACGGGTGGCTGGCTTATTGCAAGATGGACTTTTACCTCTTTTTTTTATTGGTCCATGGCCGTCAAGCTTTATAATTGATACTCGAGACTTTTTACTCACTTTCGATCTCTGTACCCCTGGAGTATCTTATAGCCAAATTAAAGGCATATGACCAGCTATTTGACTGATTTCGCACAATAAAAGGAGGCCCAATGGGCCTGCATCGCTCACCTGGTATAAATCTCACACTTGTAACCTCAAAAGTGATCTAAAATAAAGCTACAGGCAAAATAAAATATCAGTATTTATGATTAAAATTCATTCAAAAGAACCTGTTAACTTTTTTTTACATTTCACCTCTGTGATTGAAAGTCGAACAGTCATTATGTTGAACAAATTGTATAGCCATTCATCTCGGGATGCAACTTGCAAAGTATCAACATCCTGGGACCCATGGTTATTCAGAAGAGGTCGTTTAAAGATTTTAAACAAATTTGACCCCTGTGGCCTTGAATATAAGTCAGTCATTCACTTTAACAAACATAGAAGTCCTTGATCCCAGTATGCTACTGACTTAATATCAACATCCTGAGCCTTTTGGTTATTCAGAATAAGTTGTTTATTCATTTTTTTATATTTTGAACATATTTGCTTCTTGTGACCTTGAATATGTTTCAAGGTCATACATTTAAACAAACTTGGTAGCCCTTGATCCTAGTAAGCTACTGACTAAATATCATCGCCCTGGGCATTTTTGGTTATTCAGAAGAAGTTGTTTAAGTTTTGAACATATTTGACCCCTGTGACCTTGAATATGGGTGAAGGTCATTCATTTGAACAAACTTTGTAGCCCTTCATCTCAGCATGCTACTGGCCAACTATCATCACCCTGTGCATTTTGGTTATTCAGAAGAAGTTGTTTAATGTTTTTCACATATTTGACCCCTGCGACCTTGAATATAGGTGAAGGTCATTCATTTGAACAAACTTGATAGCCCTTTACCCCAGCATGCTACTGGCTAAATATCATCACCCTGTGCATTTTGGTTATTCAGAAGAAGTTGTATTTAAAAAAATAAGATATAATGCTTGTGTGACACACAGTTGTCTGAAATTGTTTGTCGTGGACGACACGTGGTCTGAACTATTGAAATGGCTATTACTTAGCTATTACTTCACACATAAGTCAAAGTAAAAATATATCATAATTATTTGTCTCTCAAACAACATACCACGTGCAATACGGCCGACATCTACCTTCGCCTAGCCTCACAACATTGTAAATGTTAGTTAATGATTGTCGAAGTCAAACATGTGTCGGCCGGGGGGCTTTACAACAGCATGTTATTCAAAATAATTCACAATAGGCCTAATACAAAATCGATATAACCACGAATAAAATGATGGCCACGTTTATTGAAAATATTGGCAGACCGCAACAGCACAACAAAAATCTGTTGCAAATGCGCAATACCAGGTATCAAATATCTGAAAATGTAATACAATCATATGATTATCTCTCTTTGACCAGACGATAATCTAACGATCAGTATATTATCATGTACCTAACAAGTCATTTATCGAGTGTCCCACATTGTATATCAAACACCTAGTTTTTTAGCTCACCTGGTCCGAAGGACTTATGCCGTGGCGCAACTTTTTCTTTAAAATCTATCTCTTCCTAAAAGCCAAAGAGAATTTCAACCACATTTAGTCTGAAGTATCACTAGGGGAGGACAATCATTTCTTAAATAATGAGGTTTGTTCGACCCCTGAGGCCAGGTGTGTGGGGGGGGGGGGGGGATTGAAGGGGAACTTAGCTAAATTTGCCTTAAAACGCATCTTCTCCTAAACATAAAAGAGGATTTCAACCAAATTAAGTCTGAAGCATCAGTAGGGAAGGGCGATACTTTCTTAAATAAATGAGGTTGGTTCGACCCCTGAAGCAAGGGGGCGGAGTCCTGAAGGGGAACTTCTTAAATTTAAATTTCCTTTAAAACGCATCTTCTCCTAAACATAAAAGATGATTTCAATTCAATTTAGTCTGAAGCATCAGTAGGGAAGGGCAATAATTTCTTAAATAAATGAGGTTGGTTCGACCCCTGAGGCCAGGGGGCGAAGCCCTGAAGGGGAACTAAGCTAAAATTTTGCATTAAAACGCATCTCCTCCTCAACCCCAGGGATGATTTTAACCAAATTTGCTCTGAATCTTCATTGGGGGAGCGCAATCATTTCCTAAATGAATGAGGTTGGTTCAACCACTGAGGCCAAACATCGCTAAAAACTCATCCCCTTTAAACCACTCCCGAATATTCCAGTCTTTAAAGAAAAAAAGAAACAGCTAAATTTCAAGTCATTTACCCTACAGGAAATTGTTGATTCGCTTAGAAAATCACAGGACTCTGCTTCAGGTCCTGATGGTGTTCCATATACATTTCTCAAGCACTTACCGAACTCGTCACTAACATGCCTTCTATACATATTCAACCAAGTTTACGCTTCCGGAAAGATTCCCGATTCGTGGAAGAACTCCACAATTATACCTATCCCAAAACCTATTTCTCTGACTAGTTTTGTATGTAAAACTATAGAACGAATGATAAACACAAGACTGGTTTGTTTTCTCGATACCAACGATATAATATCCCCTCTTCAAAGTGGTTTTAGAAACAGAAGAGGGACAAATGACCATCTCATCAGACTCGAGACATTCATTCGAAAGGCTTTCGCCAGGAAGGAACACCTTGTTGCCGTGTTCTTTGATCTTGAGAAGGCCTATGATACTACATGGCAGTATGGCATCATGGAAGATCTTCACGACACAATCACAAAGGAGAAACTGTCTGAAGTTCAGAAGCTATCGCGCTTACTCCCTCCTACCAATATCAGAAGTTTTCCACCGAGCCTATACACTCAAAATGCTGCAACATCTATTTTGTTGTGATTGTCCAAGACCTGTCTGGAAAGTTCCTCGTATAGTAGTTTATCGTCGTGATTCAATGTTCGTGCTGTATTAGATAAATCCTCTAAACACAATAGCATTAATGGGACGCTAGGTAAACACTGCATGACCAGATGCCTCAGCTTATCTTTTATTTCCTATATGGAACTAGATTTCTCCTGCTTTTGCTGCTCCTCAAGCTATTATATTCTTTTCTCTAGCATGCTGGTTGCTATCACCGATAAGTTTCATTTTTAGCTCACCTGCCCGAAGGGCAAATGAGCTTATGTCATAGTGCGGCGTCAATCGTCGTCCGTCAACTTTTCCTTTAAACGAATTCTTCTTAAGAACGAACAGGCATAGAACCATGTCATTTGCCTGAAAGCTTCGTTGGTAGGAGTCTGCAATAGTTTGAGAACGAAAATGACCTTGGCTTACTTAGAAAGGTCACAGGGGTCAAATGTGTCGAACTCTTCAAACTGCTTCTTCTGAAGAACTGAAAGGTATAGAATCTTCATATTTGGCTGATGGCTTCTTGGGATAGATAGAGCACAACAAAGTTTGAGAATGAAAATGACCTTGACCTACATTCAAGGTCACAGGGGTGAAATGTGTCAAACTCTTTAAACGACCACTTCCGAAGAACTGACAGGTATATAATCTTCAAATTTGGCTGATGGCTTCCTGGAATAGAGCACTCCAAAGTTTGAGAATAAAAATGACCTTGACATCCTTTCAAGGTCGGAGGGGTCAAATGTGTCAAACTCTTCAAACGACTTCCTCTGAACTGAAAGGTACAGAGTGGAAATATCTGTAGTGCAATATAATATTTAATGATAATATTTTGCTACAATTGCTTAAATATTCAGTCGAGCGATACTCGGGCCTCTTGTTTTGTATATGATTTGGTTTGATTTAGTATTGTTTAACGTCCTATCAACAGCTATGGTCATTTATGGACGGTCTCCCCTGTGTGTAAGATCCGTGCGTGTAGTGTATGCGTGTGTTTTCGGAGGCTGCGATATGTTCATGTTTGTCTTCTTGTGAAAGCGCAGAACTGATGCCGAACTTAAACATTATGCCGCAGACACCCAACAGGACACCCAACCCGGTCACATTATACTGACAACGGGCGAACCAGGAGTCCCACTCCTAAATTGCTGAGCGTTAAGCAGGAGTACATACTATTCTTTTTACAGACTCTGGTGTGTCTTGGCCAGGGGACAGAACCCAAAGCCTTCCTCACAGGGGCGAACGCTCAACTAAAGGCCAAAAGTGAGGCATTGTCAAAGGAGACATAAGAGGTTGTTTAGAAAGAAGAGAAAAGATAAGATCCCAAACTTAGTCACCCCTTATGATGATGCAATGAGGGCAGAAGGTATTCTTACGCCCTACCTGCAGGGAACCTCAGTTGTGGGACAAATCAATTTTACCCATCTGTGTCATGCTAATTGCATGGAGCGGTGGGGGCCATTATACGCCCGTCAATATTAATGAATAACTATATACAGAATGTTGTTTTTGTGTCTTTGGCTTTTTACCTTGTGATCTTTATCTTTGGTCATTTGATTTTAACTGGATTTGTGCAAAGATGTCACCAAAAACCAAATATACAATTTGACCTTGACCTTTTATCAGGGTGCTTCTTATTTGATTCGATTCAATTTTCATGGCATACCATATTATTCATGAAACAAAGGTACAAAAGTTTACCTTTAACTCTGACCTATTGGCCTTGACCTGAAGTCAAATGACCTGGAAGAATGAGTGTCTATAAGGCAATTTTTGGGTCCCGGTATATTCGGATTTTCACCTCTTAAATTTGTTCAAAGATGTCCTATTGTATGACATGCGGAAAACATAGGTAAAAGTTTGACCGAAAGTGAGTTTTTAGGGGTACCAAAAAGGGGTAGGGTAAATCACAAAAATAATATGCTGTTTTCAAAATGAGCTTCCAAACCAAAATAATTTAAATTTCCCTCGGTTCGTAGAATAGCGGGAAATATTTGTCCTGTAGGTACGTGGCAATCGTATAGGTTGAGAAGCATGTACGGTTTATAGCCGACCAATGAGATTGTTTCGAAAGCGTAGGGCGTGATGGGGTTAGTTTGTTAGGCATTCTAGCGTTTGGTCAGCTCAGGAACGGACCGTTTGAATTCAACATAATTCATTGTAATATAAGGGATATAATAGCTTGTAACTCTTGAATGTATAAAGATCGTGTTTATACTCCATGTTTAGAAATCCCAGCAAGGTAAACCTGAAGCATCGGGCTTGTACACCTCCTGTCTCCCTGAAGTGGTTTTCAGGTTGGGTGGCAGGCTTGGTTTATTTAGATAAACACGGTCAGAGATGGGGAGATTGTAGCATGTGGGTTACACGTCTGGTATATATATGTGCATAAAACAAAGATTTAAATTAAACGCCGACTCAGTCGTTCCTAAAGGCCGAGCAGCTAATTGAATATAAGGAGTTTTTTGTTTATTATACGGAGTAGTAAGTATATAGAGGACTACCATTTCTGGTTTTGAAAACATGTGTAAATTTAGCAGGCATATATGAAAGAAAAAAATACAGAAAATCAATCGTCACTTAAAGATTGTTTATATAAAATAGATGATTTAGTAAGGGGTTCTTGGAGGGTTGTTTTCAAATGTTTTGTTTTTTGAATAATTGAGTACACTTACATAAAATGAATATTTGATATTGTATATTATGTGTTTCATATAATATTTGCTCAACACCTGTGGCTGAATTCAATTGGCGTATTCAAATCATGAAATCTCTGGCTTTTAAATCTATATACCTTCATATGACTAGTATTGTAAGGAAATATTTGGTGTTAGGCAAGGAGATCCACATTAGTCCTTGAACTCCAAAACACAAGAATAGGTGTTTAAGCAATATTGACGCCGGAGGACGGGCGCCACGTCACAGCATAAGCTCACTTGGCCCTTCGAGCCAGGCGAGCTAAAAATCAATGTTGTATGAACATAACCATTGGTAAGCTTTTTGTTTGTTTGTTTGTTTGATTTTGTTTAACGTCCTATTAACAGCTAAGGTCATTTAAGGACGGCCTCCCCTGTGTGCAAGATGCATGCGTGTAGTGTATGTGTGTGTATTTTGGGAGGCTGCGATATGTTCGTGTTTGTCTTCTTGTAATAGCGCGGAACTGATGCCGACTTTATAGTGCTACCATAGATGTCAATACTACACAGAGACGAAGTTTATATATATATGGCATATCCCCTAATAAAAGGCGAGTAATAGTGTTGTTGTTAGACTTGCACACGCACACTTTCTCAGGAATTAAGTTAAATTATTATCGCAATCTACACAATTGTGATTTATACAGCACAAACGCATTGACTGTTTTAAATTTATGAATAGCATCACTACATTGGTGACTTGTTTCATTAATAGAATTGGCATTATTTTCAGTTTTTAATTAAGTAATACGTATACACTGCCAACAACAGTATCCCCAATGGTGCCCACACTGCATTCTAGTATGTGTTGTTGACAAAAGATACACACAATCAACAAACTTTTTAAGGTACAACCGAAACTTGAAACATCTATTCCCAGTCGGAAAGATCGTAAAGAGGAAGTTGTCCTCGCTCGGCTCCGTACGGGACACACATATCCTACTCATTCTTACCTTCTAAAACGAGAAGATCTACCTTCATGCCACGCATGTGACACTCCATTTACGGGGGAACATTTTTGAATAGAATGTTCCGATTTTAAACACATTCGTGATAACTACTTTCGAGTCCCGGATATGAAAACTCTTTTCAGTTCTGTGGACTCGAAGGCATTATTTAACTATTTGAAAGACATCGGTCTATTCTATAGACTCTGATGTCTTTTAACTCACCTTACCCTTTTTGACGTTATATGTATCACATATTCCATATCATCTATTCGTTATCTCTTTTATTATTTTAACTTCTCCAAAACCCCTGAACCAATTTCAATGAAATTTTGCAGAAACCTTCCATGGCCAAAGGTCATTAAAAATAGTGGCCGCTTTGGTCCTTAACCCCCAGGGGTCTGAGGGGCGGGGCCAAAAAGGGTCAAATTTCAAAAATCTTCTTCTCAAGACCCAGATATGGTAGAATCAAATACTCTTCATAGATGGAAGGGTCTTAAGGTGCTTTACCAAAATTGGGAATGTCTTGACCCTGGGGTCTCACGTTTTCCCTGGGGAGGGGGTAAACTTTACTATAGTTTATATAGGGAAATCACATTTTGGACCAACATTTGTTTAATTGCCATTGGAGGTAATTCAATTTAGGTTAGCATTATAAGTATTGGGTAGCAGTTTGATGGTATGCACATATGAGCCCTGACTGACCCCCCAGGGGCTGATGGGAGGGGCCAAAAAGGGTCGAATTGACGGAAATTTCAAAAATCTTCTTCTCAAGACCCAGATATGGTAGAATCAAACACTCTTCATAGATGGAAGGGTCTTAAGGTGCTCTACCAAAATTGTGAATTTTATGACCCTGGGGTTTCACGTGCACCCCGGTAGCAGTTTGATTATATGCACATATGAGCCCTGACTGACCCCCCGGGGCTGATTGGAGGGACCAAAAAGGGTCGAATTGACTGAAATTTCAAAACAAAATCTTCTCAAAGACCCAGATATGGTAGAATCAAATACTCTTCATAGATGGAAGGATCTTAAGGTTTATGACCCTAGGGTCTCACGTTTACCCCCTGGGAAAGGAGGGGGGCAAACTTTATTATGATTTATAATGGCAAATGATACTTTGAATATTACATTTTAATAACTTGATTGGAATTATAACCCTGAGTTGACAGTTTGATACTTTGCACATTTTGAGCCAGCCCTACCCCCAAGGGCTGTAGGGTGGGGCCCTAAGGAGTCAGTGTGCTAAAATGTTTTCATTTTCCTTGTTTAGAATCAGAGGTGCTTGTTTCAAATACTTTTTAGTCTTAAATCTGTATGCTATATATTGAATAAGGTTGCTTTATTGTTTTTTTTGTCACTGAATAATATTTCCGTTCGTGTTATAAACAAAATCAACTCTCTGTATAAATATATCGGGTGACCGTTAAGGCCCATGGGCCTCTTGTTATTTTTAATTATCTACACATACAATGCGAATGCTTTTAAAATGAACCATTTTATCTTATTTTATCTTCGCTACTCACATGTTTGTTAAAAGAAAAGTAAATAAATCACCATGGCCCTAAATGACCACAGCGGTCGATGGGCCGTTAAACATAAACTAACAAATACACACACAATCAATTATGTGACCAGTTTGACAGTAAATAATTTTCAATATTCAAACTGACGTTTGTCTCATGTCGTTTTTATTTTTCATTTGCATTTGTCGACCATTTGTAGGCCCTAAAGACCTCTCCTGTATTGATAGGTCGTAATTCGTGTGATATTTTAATAATGAAAATGATTATCAAAATGATTCATCGAAACTGACCGATAAAATGGCGATCGCAACATCACGACAGAAAAGTAGGACAGTTAAATGTCCAAAGGCTCGTCTCCTCTCCAAATATAAAATGCGTTATTTACTTATTGCAGTACAGCTGAACTATGCAATCACCATATTATGCTGTCGGGATATTATCATTTATCAGGTAGTTTGATAGGGGTTGACGTCATCGCACAGGAAACACTAAACATAATGGCTTTCACAACTAAAAGGGTATTTATATGACCGACCTTATGTACCTAAACAAAGATTAAAATACTTATCAACTGCCTTGTTTGCTGTGTATCGTCCTCGCACGAAGCACGGGTCATACGATAACGGATACCTAGGATTGGTTTGGTTTGGTTTAGTATTGTTTAACTTCCTATCAACAGCTATGGTCATTTAAGGACGGCCTCCCCTTTGTGCAAGATGCATGCGTGACGTGTATGCGTGTGTGTTTTGGGAGGATGCGATATGTTTGTGTTTGTCTCCTTGTGATAGCGCGGAACTGATGGAGCATCCTTAGGCCAAGGGAAATCATTTTGTATAACTCACCTTACCCTTTTTGACGTTATATATATCACATATTCCATATTATCTATTCGTTATCTCTTTTATTATTTTAACCCCCTTTTTTATTCTTTATTATCTACACATACAATGCGAACGCTTTTAAAATGAACCATTTTATCTGATTTTATCTTCGCTACTCACATGTTTGTTAAAAAAAATAAAAATAAAATAACCAGGGCCCTAAATGACCACAGCCGTCGATGGGCCGTTAAACATAAACAAACACACAATTTTGTATAAATGGTTGGTGTTGCCCCCTGGGGGCAGAGTGGCGGGACCAATTAGGGGAATTATAGCAAATGCTTCAAAATCCTTTTTTTGTACGAATGACAGAATGTTGTATAAACAGTGGATCTGACCTCTGAAAATCTTTTAATATCCTCATTTCGTTCAGATGAAGGTATTTTCACCAATTTGAACGATAGCATCCTATGGAGAAGGGAAATTAATTTTGTATAAACACAGGGGCGGGGCCAAATAGGGAAAATAGAAAAAAACAGCTATTAAATCCTTACATATAACCCTTTACTCACCATGTAATACATGGACATTATCATCAACATTTGGCTATTTCAACTTCAATTTTGCTAACATTTCCAGGTGAGTGATACAGGCCCTCTGGTCCTCTTGTTTTTGAAATTCCTGATGTTGAAAGATTGTATTGCTAGCAAACCTTTCAGCAACTATGAAACAGGAGGCCGAAAGGGCCTATATAGCTCACCTGAATATATGTGTAAAGTACTTGATATGAACAATCTATGGTAGATACTGCATGTACATATGAAAATTCAGAAAGATCTATCCAGTATATCTGGACATATAGCGAGAACAAACTTCATATGACAAAGTCCAAGATGGCAGCCTGGATGCCATCTTGTTTTAATTTATACACACAAATAGGAGCTAGACAAATTGGAGACAAGATTGAGATAAAATTCCGTAATCCCTATGGTAGAAGAAGGATTTCAAAGGTTATACCTCTATTTCCCTATTGGGCTCTGCCCTGGGGGCCACACTCACCGTTTATACAAAATTGACTGCCCTTGGCCAAAGGATCTTCAGACCAATTGGGATAAAATCCCTTAATCCATATGGTAGAAGGATTTTAAAGGTTACCTCTATATCCCCTAATCGGATCTACTCTTCTGTCCCCAAGGGGGATTACACCCATCATGTTATACAAAATTGAGTCCCCGTGGCCAAAGGACAATTCGTACTAAATCCCTTAATCCCTTTGTTAGAAGAGGGATTTTAAAGGTTTACCTTTATTTCCCCTATTCCGACCTACCCCTCTGCCCCCATGGCGGCAATACCCACTGTTTATACAAAATTGAGTCCCCTTGGACTAAGGATGCTCCAGACCAAATTGGGATGAAATCCCTAAATCCCTTTTGAAGAGAAGGATTTTAAAGGTTTTACCACTTCCCTTATTTTCCCCCTCTTCTCTGCCCCCAAGGTGAATCACACTCACCGTTTATAAAAAAATGTGCCCTTGACCTAAGCATTTTTAAGGTTTTACCTCTTCTCTGCTCCCAGGGGGGCCACACCCACCGGTTATATAACATTGAGAACCCTTGGCCCAATAATTCTCCACACTAAATTTAGTTAAATTCCACTAAGCTGTTCAGGACTGACTTAAGCTTGCTAACCCATACCATTTTGTATTTATCTTGTTTTGAAATTCCGAGCTGGGGCCGACGCTAATGTTAAATAGCCATAGGCGTTGACCTTACTTTTCAACGTGTATGCTATAAAACAATTTCACGCAGATATTCAAAACATAAGCAAAAAGTTACCACATATTTTTCACAAAAGGTTGATTTGCCCCAGAACGAAGTTGTTAGCCCACCATCATCTGATGGTGGGCTATTAAAATCACCCTGCGTCCGTGGTCCGTCGTCCGTCCGTCGTCCGTGGTCCGTCCGTAAACAATTATTGTTATCGGTATTTCTCAGTAAGTACCAGAGGGATCTTTCTCAAATTTTATATGCAGGTTTCCCTTGGTCCTTAGCTGTGCAGGGCAAGTTTTGAGACTGATCGGATAAACAACATTGCCGACAGGAAGCCATCTTGGATTTTTATAGTGAAAGTTAGGTATCGCTATTTCTCAAGAAGTACCAGAGGGATCTTTCTTAAATTCTATATGTATGTTTCCCTTGGTCCTAAGCTGTGCAGGGCATTTTTTGAGAATGATCGGATAAACAACATGGCCGACAGGCAGCCATCTTTGATTTTGATATTGAAAGTTTGTGATCGCTATTTCTCGGGAAGTATCAGAGGGATCTTTCTCAAATTTTATTTGTAGGTTCCCCTTGGTCCTTAGCTGTGCAGGGCATTTTTTGAGCATGATCGGATAAACAACATGGCCAACAGGCAGCCATCTTTGATCTTGATATTGAAAGTTTGTTATCGCTATTTCTCGGGAAGTATCAGAGGGATCTTTCTTAAATTCTATATGTAGGTTCCCCTCGGTCCTAAGCTGTGCAGGGCAACTTGAGACTGATCAGATAAACAACATGGCCGACAGGCAGCCGTCTTGGATTTTGATAGTGAAAGTTTGTTATCGCAATTTCTCAAGAATTACCAGAGGGATCTTTATCAAAGTTTGTATGTAGGTAACCCTTGGTCCATAGCTGTGCAGGGCATCTTTTGAGACTGATCGGATAGACAACATGGCCGACAGGCAGCCATCTTGGATTATGACAGTGAAAGATTGTTATCGCTATTTCTCAGGAATTACCAGAGGGATATTTATCAAAGTTTATATGTAGGTTACCCTTGGTCCTAAGCTGTGCAGGGCAACTATTGGGACTGATCAGATAAACAACATGGCCGACAGGCAGCCATCTTGGATTTTGATAGTGAAAGTTATGTGTAGGTTTCCCTTGGTCCTTTGCTGTGCAGGGCAACTTTTGGGACTGATCGAATAAACAACATGGCCGACAGGCAGCCATCTTGGATTTTGATAGTGAAAGTTATGTGTAGGTTTCCCTTGGTCCTTTGCTGTGCAGGGCAACTTTTGGGACTGATCGAATAAACAACATGGCCGACAGGCAGCCATCTTGGATTATGACAGTGAAAGTTTGTTATCGCTATTTCTCAGGAATTACCAGAGGGATCTTTATCAAAGTTTGTATGTAGGTTACCCTTGGTCCTAAGCTGTGCAGGGCAACTATTGGGACTGATCAGATAAACAACATGGCCGACAGGCAGCCACCTTGGATTATGACAGTGAAAGTTTGTTATCGCAATTTCTCAGGAATTACCAGAGGGATCTTTATCAAAGTTTGTATGTAGGTTACCCTTGGTCCTAAGCTGTGCAGGGCGACTATTGGGACTGATCAGATAAACAACATGGCCGACAGGCAGCCA